>NW_013541946.1:260938-392031 GCF_000499545.2 Eimeria tenella
AGAATTCCCTGAAAGAAACCAACTGACATGAGAATGCCGAGTATCATGTCTGCTGTTCAAATCTCAAGTAAACCGACGCCTTGAGCATATTTATTACTTATATGCTGCACCTGTGAAGTCACGAGGATTAATTTGTGCAGAGCATTTCGTCGCAGTCGGAGTGTGGAACCCTTAGGGACGTCTGAAGATAATGAACGGTATAGTCTGTGTTTGCTGCGCATCATGTCCCTCGGTTATTTTGACAAGCAGCGCCGTTTCCAGGACGTCGTTAAGGGTGCGCTCAGAAGAAAACAGGCTCATCTAAACCAGTTGCTTTTTGTTAACGTTGTGAGGTTGAAGAGCTCGGTTGCCTTGTGGGATAGCTCAGCAGCCTTTTGACGTAGTTTGCATTTGAAAAGAAATTCTGTAGAGGGTGCGGCGGGTTGCGTTCAACGGTGGAGGAATTTGTTGACTGACTTGGGTGCCTACTGCAGAAGACTGTGTTGGAACCACCATACGGATGTGCACGATGCCGGTGCGATTCATAAACGTAGCCCGAAACATGCGCCTTAACCCGAATACGGAAGGACAGTGCTTTCTCGTGTCACGGTGCTCATTTCAAGTTTTTAGCGAAAAGAGTAGTTGCGAGCAAGTACGCATATGGCTTTGTCTGGTCAACCATCAGCGGGAGTTGGGACACAGCTCTGATCTTTGACGTGGAGAGGTCATCTGCGTCTCGTTTTACGAGTCCACAGTCACACATACGACGCTGTTAGTAGTTTTACTAGTTACGCATAACAGTAACCGATTTGCTCAGGTTCTCGAGTGAGCAAACAAAGTAATGCACGACATACTTCTTTTGCCTGTATGTACGCCCGCTTTTAATAAATGACGCAGGTGGAGGGACGGAGTCGCGTGCTCGGGGACATGGGCTTAGAAGAAATGCTTGGTGAGAAGACTCGACACGGCGCGTTTGCAATACTCGCTAAAAAACAGCAAAATGTTGTCCCTGCTCGTGTGTGTTTGGCGTGAACGGCCTGTGATTCACTGCCTGTTTCGTAAAGAAATTAGGGCTGCTAAGCTGATAGAAAAGTTCCAAAACCGTGTTCTGGCAAGCATGCTATGTATGTTGTGCGTTTGGGTCACCGAGCAAAGCTGCTGATGCTCCTCAGATGCAGTCTGTCGTGGGCAGATGCAGACGCATAGAAACAACAATAGGGTACTCATTTTCTAAACGTGGGCACTACGTTGCATACAGGCAACAAGAGAGCGGGAAAGGTTCTTCTGTGTCGCAGTGGTCGTTGCTATTTCCGGCTGTCGCTTTTCTCTTGGTAATTCCCACCACTCGCGTTTTTTCATCGGACGGACTAGGCACGGATAATGGTGCACGCAAGTATGATAACTCTGCAAACGTGTTTGCAGAGTCATTAGCAAGCATCGGAACAGGTCCGTGGTTCTTGACGCATCCTCAGCTGTTTTTTTCGCGTTTCACCAGTCTGAAGTTGCACGTGCGATGCAGTGTATAGTCTTCATAGTCACTCACAGGTTTACACGCTCGTGACATGGTTAAAGAGGGGAAATCGAGCTGTGGCGACTCTGGCTCCATTTGCGCAGATAACTGTGGTTGGCGTTTATTCGAGCTGTGTTATCCCGCAGCAAAAGTGAAGTTTCCACATTCAGCTCGGTTGCTTCAAAGACTTTTGCCCCTGCATTTCAGTCGCTGCGATGATGAGAATAGCAGGAAGTGTATTTAATCTCCTATCGAAACGCAGAGGCAAGCACGTGTGCAAGGCACTTCGTCAACCTTCCAGCAAGTCAGCTCAGTTTGGCGCAGGCTGCCTGCAACGCCGAAGAACAGCAAAAGGGGTTGTTAGAGCTTACTTCATCCATATGGGGTTGCATGTTTGTGCCAGATACTGAGTTGGTTCCGGTGCTGTCTACTGTAAATTAGGTATAACGTTACTGGCTCTGTGTGTTTGTGTTTAAGCAGACGCCGGCGCTCCACAGCGGCATGAGTTGCCGAGCATCACGCTGCTTTCTGCGACTATGCGCTGCATGAGTCAACAAAATCCTGCTGTAGATATACAAAGGCGAAGGCAGGAACTCCAAAGCAATCAATTGTTTCCGGCTTCCACGCGCGGTTACATAGAGTGACGGATAATCGGTGGAAGCGGCATCGAAGGGGCAGGAAGTGAGTTCCACTGGATAAATTTAGGTGGTGGAGATAAAGTGTGTTCATGATCGCCCGTATATTTGGTTGCGTTTAGCAGCGTGTTCTTAGCGGAATGCTGAGTTCATTTCAATTCATCTCGATGGACTCTGAGAAACACTTGCACTGGAGAGCGTGAATTCGCTTGAAGAAAGAGCACACGATGTGTTGCTTGCTTTATCCTGTTTGTGAGCCTTCTCAGAATGTGCTTTGCTGAACATTCAGTATTTTGGTGTTGCTGAATGATGAAATCTTTGCGCCCCACTGTTTTATTTCATGACCTATGGTGCAGAATGTTCTGTTGTATATTAGAGTGGAATAAAGCATTGTGGGAATAGTGATAGTGCTTTTTTCTGCATATTTGTGATCCTCCTGTGTGGACGCTAAAGTCTTAATTCTTGCGAGATGACGGCATTTATTCCCGTTAGCTGCAATGTTCGCTCCGCAAGCATAAATATGTGCGGAGGTAAGCGCGACTTGGAATGTTTCAACAAATAAGAATTCTTAGGGCCGGATTATGGCGTGGTGCTGATCAAGCCTGTGCGTTTAGTTGAGCGGCTGGGGCCGGAAAGCGGAGAGGACTTTCTTGGGCCCCACAGCTAAGGATGCGGGTATTCAATCTTTTATTTTTGACACGCTTTGTTTATCGGGGCATCATGTATTATATTACACCGTACGTTTGGTTGTGAAGAGGTTCATTGAGGAACCAGCTGGTGGTGGTGTCAACCCCATTACGGTGCCTCTCGTATTTTGTATATTCTTTTCAACTTTGAGTCGAGGCAGTCTGCTTGCTCATTCGCAGGTTGTGTGTTGGCCTTTCTACTAATTCAATTTGAACGGAGCCATAGGCATACATTTTATCGGTATGCTGAGGTTGGGAAGTAAATCTGCTGTGCCATGCACACAAGGAGGAGATCGCATTGGTGTCTGGCATGGCTCTCACGGATGACGCTCGTACATCAGTGAGAGTTTCATTAACTCAGGCCAAATTTGGCACACCTTTGCATATATGCTGAGACTGCTATCATGGCAGTGGACTCTTTTGGACTAATTAGCTGTCACTGTGCTAGGCCACTATGCTTTGGAGGCAAGTCGAAATCGCGTGTTTTGCTCACCATCTTTTGTCTCTCGCTGGATACCGCGTTGGTCTGCCAAGCACTTATCTGCCTTATTTTCGTTTGCACGGCAGAGTGAAGTAAAGATTGGCAGCGTTAACCATTAATGAACCGTCTTAAACGTCATGGTGCATGCTGGTGAAGGAGCGCCAGGCAAGCGGAACGACTAATATGGCATTTGACTGTTTCGCTCGGCAGATTCACGCCATTGATTGAGAGTTGCTGCACTGTGGTGTCTTTTGGTTAAGCGTCAAGGGTAGTATTTTTAAAAATGGGTCTTCAAGCTGCCTATTCCCGCGCTGCTCTTTGTGTCAGTTGCTTAGAGTGGCACTGAATCAAAGTGGTCTTACTGACTTCCGATACCTGCAGTACGTGCGTGTCAAAACTTCGTAACAGCTTAAATGGTGCAGATCGTTCATGCTGGTTCTCCCGCCAATATTTGTATATAATCGAGGAGATTGGCGTGAATCTTCATGGGGCTTCAGAGAACTGCACTGAGTTCAGGAAGTGCGCAGTACTTCACATATGTCCGCTGTGTTCTTTGGCCCGTAGATATTGCTTGTGGTGGAGCCTTCTGGCATAAAGGATCAGTTTTAGTTCCGGGCTCCGGATTTTTGTTACTTGGAATGTCTCATGTTAGGTCGGCCTCAATTTCGTTTAATCCTGAGGCACATTCTATCCTGATGTTGAAGCGTCCTACGTCAGGACCGCCTGTCTGAAGCGACAGTAAATTGAAGACACTATAGGATAAGTGCTGGGAATAAAGCATGTTTACGGCTGTGGCATGGACGTATTGTCATTGAATGTCTTGATATATCCAAATGTTATTGCTGTAGGGACGTGTGCGATTAGAGGGGTTAGGTCTTTGGAACTGCATGAGCTTGATACCATTTATCGCGTAGTCTTCTTGAGATTGCTGTTTCCCACTTCAGGTTGTGCGTGGCGCATGCGCGGCGTCGTGGTTTAAATATCATTGGATGCAGCTTAGACGCTTTAGTTTGTAGCTTATTTTATACCCAACACTTCGTGAAGCGCTTAGGGCTTGGTCGCACTTGACACGCTTCGTTAATGGTGCTCGTGCGTGAGCGTGGCCTTTGCTCTCATGCATATCGGCTTTGTTGGACTTCAGGAGGTAGACATAACTTGCATATACCTATGCTCTCGCGTATAGTAACGGCCCTGGAGTGAATTCCGCTTTTGTCAGCGCATATCGCGGAACTTCATGATGGCAATCGTGACAGCGAGTAGCAATCTATATGGGCTCACGCGAATAAATACTTCAGCATTAGCTTGCTCACATTTGAAACATGAGAAATGGTGTTGCTTGCAAGGTGTGCGTATCTGTTGCTGGAAGATGGTGTGTCAGACTGCATCATGTTTTGACTGTTTCGCATGCCGCGGTGTCTACGCCTCCAGCATTTCCGTGATTCATACCTTCTGATATCTTCATTACGATTTCACACCCGAGAGCAGCGCGACATGTACCAGTAGCTTTAGTGGTGTTGTGAAAGGTAACTGTTAGGTTACAAGAGAGGACGTTGACTCCAAGGCACGTGTGGCGTCCGTGCAGCATGTGCGCCGACGTCAATGCGTGTAGCGGCCTCAGATTGTGAAGTGTCAATAAGATATTGTAGGTTACATGCAATTTAGTCACTCTAGTGTACATCGATCTTATTTCGACAGTTTGGCTTGAGCGTGTTTCCCCTTTGTCCATTTGGTTATGAGCAGGTATTCTATGTTCGACTTGTAAAGCGTGCCGAGACTGCATTTTAAGATGATGCGTAATGTGCAGTATGCGCGACGACAGTACAGTTTTGTGCCATAGACGCCAGACCAAAATTTATCCACTGCTCTTTGGCCAATTTTCATGGTGGCTAGCCTCTGCTGTTCATTTAGAACGTCGAGAAGGGCTAAGCAGACGTGCGTTTCTTCGAGCCTCTAGCCTGTGTGTTGAAGAGAATTTTAAGAAAAAACATTTCTCCCTTCTGTTTTGTTCTGCCGGTACATTACTCTGGGGCAGAGTGCTTTTGAGAATAACAGCATGAGGCGGTCGCGTGTCACTTCTCTCACTGCTCTGCTTGTGAAGAAGCGAGCGCCGTTGACTTAAGCGTCTAAAACGTTCGGAGACCATACGTTTTACATTGTTATGCTTGCATGCAAGCATGCGGTGTCATACGTGGAGAAGACACATGAATATACAACATAGTACCCACACTAGGTGTGGGAAGTAAAATCTTGCGATTCTAGGCTGTATGTTGATGTAACTAACAGGGACAACAACCTCTGTACAGGTCTTATACAGTGTGACAACTTTTTATCGAATAATTGCTAGCCAACCGGGAGAAAAGCACTGCTGCACGCCGCGACGCCTTGAAGGCAATGCGTGTGCTTGTTGAGAGTATCGCTGCGCAGTTCATGGAGACGCAAATAAGAGGAATATCCAGTTTGCTGGCAACCTGCATGCTGCAGAGTGATGGGATATGCAAAAAGCTCGAGCCAAACCAGGCAGACAGGCGCGTTGCTGTACGTGTTTAAGTTGCTGTCACCCGTTACGCAAAGCAGAAAATATTTCCCGGCCATGTATATGTAGATTGGTCCTTAGGCTTGCCGCCTGCCTCTGGATTTCACCTAATCACAAATAAAGTCGTGCAACGATTCAAACAGTACTTTGTATAGTGTTTGACACCGTACGCTGCATGGTCATATTTCACGTGCAATTTCTTTTACTCGAGACGCCGCTTTATGTGCCTATGGCGTGTGTCAAGGTGCATAGACGACTTAACAGAAGAATGACATTAATTGCATTTTTCGTGTAGGTTATTGGGCGCAGGACGGCAGGATACACTGAGCGCTTACATACGCTCGTAAGCAGCTGCGTTATTATGTTCCTGCATGGCCTGGCTTGTTGGGCGGCTCTCTATTAGGTGACGATTCGGGAAGCTGGGACTGCCTGTTTGTCCGTCTATTTGACGTGTGCTGTAATGCATAAAGGCTGAGATGCTCCTTCGGCATGATGGCAAGTGCGTTATTTGTGCATGGAGTTGGTCGATGGTGGCAGATGTTGAGAGATTAAATACGTTCGGCGGCAGCTGTGTTGTTAGGTTGTTGCATGTCCTGCCTTGTTCAGGAGCCTAGGGAGGTTGACATGCGCCCGGCGTTTGCAGCTCGAATTTCAACATCTAGATGTTTTAGTTAGATATTTAGGGAACTGAACCAGCTTGTCAGCCTGTCTGCCCGCTGTGCAGTGTAATACATGGAGAGCTCGAGGGAGGATGGTGCGCGATGACACAAAGTACATTGCTTTCCTAGGAGTTTGGGCACAGGACGTAAGGAGACGCCCAGAACTTGAATACACTAGTTCGCTGCCACACAATACGTTGCTGCATGGCACGCTTTGTTGAGGAGCTATGTTGGCGGAAATCCAGTGTTCGCTTTTCGAATGTTGCTGTCTTGTCTTTTCAGTTGGCCATTTGGGGTTTTGGAGCAGTTTACTTCATGTTATTGTTTGGCGTGTGTTGAGGAGCTGGTTCCGGATGATAGCAAATGTGTTGCTGGCGAAGGAAGTTTGTCGCAGGAGTAAAGAGACGTTGAACGCCTCAGCACGCTGGTACACCATTATGTTGTCTCATGGCCTGCTTTGTTCAGATGCTTCGCGAGGTTTACTTGCATTCCGGGATCGCATTCCGAATGTTGGCGTCTCGGGGAACTGAAGCGGCCTGCTCGTGCTCGTGTAGTGTATAGATAAGTAGAGAAGCTGATTCGGCGTGACAGCAAGTCCATTGTTTGCATAGGGCATGACCTAACCGTCGAAACAGTCATTGCTGCATGTCCTGTTTTGTTTGTGGTCCCTGTTATGGGCGCAGATCCAGTGTCTGCATTTCGACTTTCGTCCCTGTAATCTTTTCAGGTGGCGATTTGAGGAACTGGATTAGTTTATTCATGTTTTTGTTTGGCGGTGTTCAAGTGCATGGGAGACGTGAGTAAATCTCGTTTGCTACAGCAAATGCGTCTTTTGCTTAAGGGAACCTTGGTCGCTTGAACACGCTCTTTCGCAGCAACGTCATTATGTCGCTCAATCAGCTACTTGCTTGTATACTTTGCCATTGAACTACATCGACATTGCGCGCCATGTCGGCGGTGTACTGAATGTATCGGTGGCATGTGGTGTGTTGACGTTTTCTTTGCTGAGAGCTTGGCAAGCTGGGACGTTAAACTGAGTCAAATGTGTATCGACTCATTACCTGTTTTCCAGCCGTGTATGGATACGCACTTCATTGTTTTTCAGTGGGATTTATTCTTCTGTTCACTTCAGCGACCTTGGCTAATAGCAATTTTGTGTGTTTTCAGGAAGTGCGTCGTGGGGCGTCTCTGAGACAGCTAATGCTTACAACGGTAGCCAGATCCTACCGCTTGCGGAGCTCATGCGCTTGTTGAAAGGCATTCGGTGGAAGTGATTCTTATGTTGGATGCGCCTTCGCCGGTTTAGACTGCAGATGAATCTCGAGCTTTCCACATGACCATTCGGATACCAGCGCAAGGATGTGAAAGGCAGTGGGTGATGATTGTGTGACCTGCAGGACGTACGCATCCTCCACGTGTTTACATTCATACATCACGTGGCGCTGCCCAGGCCGAGCATGGTGGGACGCGTTGCGTGTAATCTCGAAGGAGCTTCGGGAGGGCTTGCTTTTCTTTCCTAGGAACAAGCGAGTCGAGGCAAGTGGTGTGCATCAGTTTTCGTTTTGTTTTGTCCCAGTGTGACAGCAGTGTGCTGACTGAAGAAGTGACATACTGGGCTCACACTTTGGAAAAAGGTGTATCTCCGTTTCATACGTTACTTTCGCCCACTCAAGCGATCACGTTGTTGGTCTCCTCTGCGTTGGTACCAGGCCGAAAGGAAGTTGATTTGGAATGACAACAGGTGTGTTGCTCGCGGAAGAGGACTGTCGCTTGAGGTGAGGATATGCCAAGTGCTTCAAAACGGGTCCTGGCAGCTGCTGTTACTATTACTACTGCTACTGCTATTGGCAGCAAGCTCTCCACGTCCCTGCATGGCGTGTCTTGATCAGGTGCTTTGTCATTGGATGTAGTTTGGCGGCGATGCTCCTTACGTGGCCTATCACCTTCGGCATGTCCCGTTTGTTCTAGCGAAACTTTGCCGGACCGGAGTTTTTCAGTACATTGGTTATGCAGTTGGTCGATTATATCCGAGGGAAGACTTTATAATGAAGTTTCCAGGAGGACGTCTGTGCTTTAATTACTTATACAGGACACATAGCATTTATGAAGTTTCTAGTCGGATCGGCGAACGCTCATGATTCGTCGGGAGCAGGACTGCGAATGTGCGCTTGAGTGGTTATTTGGTTATTCACAAGTTCAGGATTCGTCGGCGGCAGATATGCAAATGTACACGTGAGTGGTCGGTTTGAATGTTCGCATTTTGTCGGGGTCAGCGATGGCTTTTGATGATATGCTTTCGATTTGTTTTTGGTATTTTCGGCATCTCAGAAACGTTATTTCAAGGACGTCATTCTACCATATGAGTGGACAGACATTATGGTGTCCTTCTTTGAAAACGTGTGTGTTAGGAGGGCGGCGCCCTAATTGGAAAAACAACAGTTCTCGCAAAAGCGTCTTTGTAAGGCTTCTGCATCAATCATAAAATCCTGAAGTTTGTGCTAGTAACAATTTCCCATCTTATTAGACTGCTTAGTCCTGTTCCATTTGTGGCGCACTAGGAAAATGGACTTACCTGTTCAATGTAATTGTTTGCACGTATTCAGGGTTAGTGTTAATGGCGAATGTATGATGTATACGGGTTCTGCCCTGTGGGGGCAGTATATACGGCCTTCATGACGAGGCCTGCGTGCTTTTAATTTTCGACAGCACATCACAAATTGAAGGGCGAGCCTCAAAATGTGCAGCATGTACGTGGGGTTTGCTTCACGTTCTTCGTTTGTTTCACAGAAACATAATTTTGCTTAGGCTGAAGACGCCTCCTCTTCGATTCCTGGCTTTTGAGCATTATGTTCAACATATAATTTTGTGTTGCTTGCTGCTTTGTAGGGAAAGACATTGAGAGGGGACGGAATGTTTCGTTTGCGCTACATAGGGCACGTGAACGTCATATTCATTAGGAAGGGCGATGTTGCATTTTCCGCCGCGTCTCCAGACTTCGCTCTCGCAAAGATTGATGCGCGGCCTGCCTAAATGTTCCATTGTCCTCAGTGAGAATTGGGCTGGCAGGATGCAAGCTTCCCTGAGTACCTTCAGTATGTGCGTCGCTCACGCACTCTGTTGTGAGCTAGTGCTCTTCTATTTGGTGTTGCCTGTGGCGCGTACCTGCGATGGTATTAGCGGTCACTAAAAGTTTTTCCAGGAGGTGAGCGCTGCATGCTTTTATTTTTCGCATCTTGCCATCCAGAATTATCCCTGGTCAACTAAATGCCTCGTGCATGCAGGGCGGCTGACTACTGCCTGGGGCCCCTGTTGTTCGTAGGGTGCTGTTTTCCACGAAGAAGCGGCCTCTCTGAGCATTTTCCTGCATTACATCTATTCCACAAACGTTTGTGCTATATGCCTCAGAGTCCATGAATCTGCAAATTGCTTGTAAAGTGGAGCGGAGTGGAATGGACGCTTCGGCAGACAGGAAAAATCGGCCAACATGGCAACAGTTGTTCTTTTTGTTGCGCTTTTTTCGGTCATTATTTTGCCAACCCATGGCCCAGAATGATCGCACCGGGGTTTTGTCTTTAAGGATGTGGGTTGGCGTGTGGAATGTAGTTTTGGTGTATGCGGGGTTTGTGCTGTGCCCAAGCACAGTATACATTTTGCCCACAAACTGCTAGAGGCAAAGTAGTGACTACGATAAGGCACAATAACAAAAGTCCCGGGCTTTTGCCATAGTGCTCTTCAGTGTTCAGATGGACTGAGTACTTTTAGCTCGTTACGGATGAACAGAAAGCCAGGGCTAGTGCAGTGTGCCCAGGTTAAAGGCCATGAGCGTTAGTATTGAAGCAGCTCGAGCAGCATTATCTGATACAATCGAGCTGGTTATTCAGTTATGGTGCGGCATGGTTTGCTTCGTTGGAAAGGAATGCAACACCGCAGCTCGCTACTATTGCTCTGGTGAAATGTGTTTCTTCTGGGGGCCCGCAGATTGTGTGTTAGGACGAGAATGACGCATAGGCTAGGTAGTCTGATTGCATCCTTGTTACGTGCGCAAGATTCACTCGTTTTTGAGTCTCAGAGGGATGCAATCAGAGCGAAGGCGAAAGGTTGTATTTGCTGTTAGGGGAAGATTCTCATGTGTGTTTGTGCGAACGTGTTGAGCGTTGATGTGTTATGCGAATGTTGCAGGGATGCTGTGTGGCTACGGTGCTTGCAGATAAACCGAATACTAGAGCCGTGAGCATTTCCACAGACCTGAGGAAGCGTAGTCTATTTTTTTCGGTTTACTCAACTCAAGGATCCGGGTCGTTGTGTTGTGGTTACAGGTGGCTTGTGAGCAAGAGCTATGTCACCTGTAGGATGTGCGTGAACAAGGTTCAGCGAATTTACGGGATCACGACGCACCTCGTCTGTCTAGCCATTATTCCGATAGGAGGCAACGTTAGGTATACCTCTAGTTCTAAAAGCTTAGGCGCGCGCCTATCAGTGCGAACTCTAAAGCAGGCAGCAGGCATATTCCATACTGTAAAAGGTGTCTGTAGTTAACTAAAGTGGCAGGGAGGCGATGAGCAGAAATTGCGTCGAGCAGTTTTTGGAAGTGGCAACACATGCTGCTGTTTCTCACGAGGTTCATCATTCGACTGAATATTTCGTAGCACATATTTGGGTGTCTCTAAAATGCAGTGCGCAATCGAAACATCCGGGGATGTCGCTCGAAGAGAGAATTAGGTAGCTTAAGATATGCCTGTCATGGCGCATTGCGGACTTTTGCGTTATTCCTCAGAACAAGCCACCATATTTGTATTTCTGTGGAACTAAAGCTATTGGCAGGAATTCGCTGTCCACTGTGAACTGTAAAGATGTCGAATTCTACCAGAATTGCAGCAGGTCATAAGTATGATATTCCACGTTCTGGACAAATCCACGATGCTCCGGCAAATTGTCCTCGTTGAAGCCGGGATTTCGAGACGAAGAAACGTCACATAAGCAAGTGCGACTGCTCCCAGCGATGTTCGATGCACTTCTTCTCAGTGGCTCTTTCTATAGTGAAATGTATTGTACTGCGCGTGCTGGATAAGTAATTATCTCCGGACTGTGTTCAAGACACTCGCTTCATTGCTGCCGGTAGTGCTAATGCCTTTCTGGGGCGCATAGCTCGTAAGTTGTTCCAAACAGGTCTTGCCAATGATTCACGCTCGTCCAAAGTGGCAGAGCAGAAGCGCCATACAGAAGTCATCTGCATTGTCAAAGCTGCAGAAGAAAGGGAGCTGGCGCACTTGGATGCAGAATATATGCACGATTATCTGTGCGTTCGCTGCAACGGGTGAACAGGCGTAGAAGCAGTGGAGACCTGCTGGGGACAAGCAGTGCAGAGTGAGAATGCGTACGTACTGGCTGCTTAGGGACTCTACTTGGCCAGCTTACTGAGACGATTGTCCAGCAATCGTCAAACAGAAATACCGCCAGGACAGTTTACTGGTAACGAATTTCTGATGATACGGCTCCAGCTCGTGAGCACGGCTTCACAGCATTTCAAAACAGCAGTCGGTGCACAGCGGCAAACTGCACACAGTGCATATTCTGTGCCTCCGAATACAGCTGCTAAGCAGAGGTGATGCTCCTCAGCAGCGCAATACTCTGCTTGCTCTGGTGCGCCCCTGCACATTTGTACGGCATCGCATCTGCATTGGAGGAGTGAAGCAAAATGCGCATTTAGTAGTCTGCAGCTTATGCGTAGGCCTCTAGGGCGCGTTAACACTGATAGGCATTTCAGTTCTTTTTTTTCTGCGTTTTAGTACTGCATTTTATCATTTCATCAGGTGCACTATGATTCGTTCGATATTTTCTCTGACGGCGTGTGTGTGTGTGTGCAGCAGCTTTGCGTTCCAGTTTTTACGCTGTAAGAGTTGGCAGCATTCCGACGTCGTTTACTGCGTTCCATTATTGCGTCAGATGAGCTGTGGATCGTCCGATGTTTTCCGACAGCGACTGCATGCAAGTGGTCGCAGCAGCTTTGCACTGCATTTTAAATGCTATTGGTGGCTGCGCGGAATGTTTGAACGGCCAGCCGGAGCTGCTTTGTTATACCTCGATCTTGATAGGTACTCATGACGAGTAACGGATCCGTGTACTATTAGTACTGCACCTTCGCTTAAACGTGGACATGAATGCCACGGACGCCGTCACAGATTGACTGAACGGTGTCGCAGGTTTTCGTTCTTTCCGTCCAAGATGCTTGTCTAGCCTTGACCGCATTGACCTACTCGTACCATGAACTACTCTTCATTGCACATGTACGCAGTCCTGTGAAGAACCCGAATGTGAATGACTGAATAAGGGACGCCTTTTCACAAGCAGTGGTGAGGGCTGTTTGCTTGCATGTTCGTCACGTTTTGGGGGTTTCTCCAAATGGCTTATCCGTGTGCTCCTTCGCACCACTGGAGTCATCCGCTTTGTGAGGATTTGCAGGTGAGCGGGAAGAGGACGTCTGCCATTCCATGTGTTTGTTCAGCACTAGCGCGAGGAGACATAATATTCTCTGTAGCGTGGAGGTGCATGTCTGGCTGAGCAGAGGCGCGATTTCGCAGCTGGTGAAAAAACAAGATGCTGTGAGGCTGCGTGACGCTTCAGCGGATCCCTTGGACGCCTTGATCATCACAGTGCGTTCCATATTTTGGGTTACATGGAGAGATGAAGGGCTTCACAGTATGTCGGCGTTAAAGGTCGTGTCGCTGAGGTCACCTGCTTTGCAGCAGCTGCAAGGAACCTGAGTGTCGACGCCGACGCATTTGCCTGAGTTCGCCGCCGGAATATGAGCTGTCAAGGACCTGCTTAAGGAGGATGGTGTTTGTATTGAGCGCTTCGTGAGGGACCCGTGTATTGGGCTGGTTGACTTGGTAGCGTGTTGTTGGCACAGGAGGTAGGTGTTGAATGGCAATTAAATGCGTGTGCCTTCATTATCTGCGCGCTGCGTCTTACATTCTATGGAGAAGGCACAGAATGGCTGAAGGGCCACTGCGAGCCGCGTTTGTAAACGTCGTTCTTGATAGGTGGTCACGTCGAGTAAAAGCTCCGTGTGCTGTTGGCACTGCACGTTTCTTCAAAAGAGAATATGGGTGGTGGTGCGCAGGTGCAGATGCTCGGTTTTGCAGATTGACTAGACGGTTTGATGGGTTTTCGTTCTTTCGGTGCAATATATATGGGTCGCACTAATCACACTGCCCCAGGCGTATCGTGAACTGCTCTTCGTTGTACATTGGAGTCCTGCGGAGAACCCGAACTGGACATGATTTTCCAAGCAGTGGTGAGGGCTGTTTGTTTGCATGTCCGTCACGTTTTGGGACTTTCTGCAAATGGTTTATTCATGTGCTCCTTCGCACCACTGGAGTCATCCGCTTTGTGAGGATTTGCAGGTGAGCGGGAAGAGGACGTCTGCCATTCTGTGTGTTTGTTCAGCACTAGCGCGAGGAGACATAATATTGTCTGTAGCGTGGAGGTGCATGTCTGGCTGAGCAGAGGCGCGATTTTGCAGCTGGTGAAGATGCAAGACGCTATGCGGCTGCGTGACGCTTCAGTGGATCCCTTGGACGCCTTGTTCATCACAGTGCGTTCCACATTTTGGGTTGCATGGAGAGATGAATGGCTTCACAGTATGTCGGTGTTAAAGGTCGTGTCGCTGAGGTCACCTGCTTTGCAGCAGCTGCAAGGAACCTGAGTGTCGACGCCGACGCATTTGCCTGCGTTCACCGCCGGAATATGAACTGTCAAGGATATGCGTGAGAGTGCGGGTTATATTGTTCACTTCGGGGGGGGCCTGTTTGTTGCGAAGTGTTGAGATTTGGTCGCGTGTTGTTGGGGCAGCGGGTATGTTCTGTGCGGACTATGTATAGACGGATGAGGGATTGCCGGAGAGCGTTTATAGGGCGCAACGCTGGATAGAAGTCGAGACTTCAAAACAAGGAGTAAAATTCATGGGAGTTTAGCGGTACATTTCGTGTCGCAGATTCGAGGGAGCAGAAGGGCTGTCTGCGTTTGCAATATGTATGGTGTAGGAGATGGAGATGCCGCGAACTCTCATGCTATCATGATTGCAGAGGTTCGCGTGTCATGCTTGTTAGTTGGAACGATTTGAATCGCTTGCGCATGCAGAGAGTCCGTGGAGCTGATGTGCTATTTGGGTTTGCTCTGTGTTTTTTGTTGGACTCTGTTGGGGTCCCAGAGACGCAGCGCAGCAGTGGTTGTAGCTGCAGTGGCGTCTGAACTCGCAGCAGCTGTGGATGCGTGCGAGTTGGTTGCCTGAATTGGCAGCAGCTGTGGATGCGTGCGAGTCGGTTGGGTGGGACATATGTAGGGATCCGTACAGAATTGGCAGGTACCGTTGCGTGCCTGCGTGGTTGGCCAGCGTTGTGAAGATGACATTTCCTGGGAGGTATTTGCTGGGTTCGTAGTACATCTGCATTGAATGAGTAGAGCAAAGTGCGCATTTCGTTACTTGTTGCTTATAAGTAGGGCTGTGGCGCGCGCTGACTGTGATAGGAATTTCAGTGCTTTTCACTGCGTTTGATTACTGCGTTTTCTTATTCCGGCAACCGCACCCTGGTTCGTTCAACGTTTTGTCCGACGGCGATTGCACTCGAGTGGCCACAGCAGCTTCGAAGTGCATTTTCAATGCTGTTAGAGGTGGCGCAGAATGGTTGAAAGACCACTCAGATATGCCTTTCTAGACCTCGTTCTTGATACATGGTCATGTCGAGTAATAGCTCCGTGTGCTGTTGGCACTGCACGTTTTTCTAAAGAGGAACATGAGTGGTGGTGCGCAGGTGCGGCTGGTCGGAGTCGCAGATTGACTAGACGGTTTGACGGGTTTTCGTTCTTCCTGTGCAATATCTATGGGTCGCACTAACCACAGTGCCCCAGGCGTATCGTGAGCTGCTTTCCATAATACATATGAGTCGTGCGGAGAGCCTGAATGTGAAGTTCTGAGTAAAGGCATCTTTTCACAAGCAGTGGTAAGGGCTGTTTGCTTGGTGTTTGCTATGCATGGCAGGACGGTGTGTGTTGATCACTTCGTGAGGGGCCCGTTTGTTGCGAAGTATTAGTTCGGGTGATTTGGTAACGTGGTATTGGCGCAGAGGGTATGTGGTTCTTTTTATGCAAGATGTAGACGACTTTGCGCAGTTCCGCGCATTGGAGAAGAGTTGGTGGAGTTCAGTTTGATTGTAGGGCGCGTCGCGACTTTGTTCTTGAGAGTAAGTATCCTAGTTGGGAACTACAGCGGCGTGTTGCTCTTTGCTTTGTGTTTGTGTTTTAGGACGTGTATAGAAGTCCTTGTCAGGGAACCAGCATTCTTCTATGTATGGCTTCGGAGTGCGCTGAAGAGTTCCATCATCAGCGGCAGAAAGTGAGTGGAGACGTTTCGTTGTGTGTGTTTTGTTGGCGGGTTGCCATTCTGTGCCATCGAAGCGTTGTGCTAATTTGCTTCTGCAGTGACATAATGGCACCTTCGCATTCCAAAATGCGCCAATTCATGCGTGAGCAACTTCGTGATTTCGCGGGGGCATGGGCGCGTGAGAATGTTACATGTCACATTGCACGCCGTGCACGCAAGCGCATGCTCAGTGTGTGTACGTGTCATGCGTGTTTTTAGCCTCAGCTGCGCGGGAAGGGTTTGGTTGGACCGAAGTTGCTTGTGGGTTCGCGGGGTATGGGTGCACAATTAGTTCCTGGAGCTACCTGACTGACTTTGCTTCATCATGGAATATATTCCAAACGGTGGTGCACATGTGTCGGTGCATTTCTCGGTTTTGATTATGCATCGCCGTGCGATTGCAGTGATTCTATGCATCCAGCTTCGCACTGTAATTGGCAGTGAGCAGCGTCACCTCTTCCGCTTTAACGCCCCAAATGCTCAAAGAACACTTGAGTGGTTCCTCCGCGGATTATTGCAGGGGATTGCAACACCAGTTTGTGAAAAACGTATCGAAGCTTGGCAATGCAGAATGCTTAAGAGTGCAGCAAAGGTAGAGGCACAGAAAGACATTGCAATATCGTTTGACGGCACTTACTACTTGCGTAGTTTTCGTTTGCACAGCGGGATGTTGGGGACGTGAGGCGGTGCTTCTGGATGTTTCTTGCGCGACAGTGGCAATTTCATCGTGTTGCGGTTTTTCATTCAAGTTCAAACAAAACATAGTAGCGTGGATAGCAGTATCCTCACTGTGATACTACGAACTAGTTCGTTTTTCCGGTTAGCAGGACACTTTTGGCATTTTTGGCACTACAACGGCCTTTGGTGACCGTTTGGATTGAACGTGCTTCCACATTCTTGTTCAATGGCTTTCCGAACTCGGGCCTGGGCGCTTCAGGACGTACGTGTTCTGCCTGAACTTTATGATGCAAAGTGGTCTAGTGTAAAAGAAGTAGAGTGGCTGAATCGTTCGGGCTATTTCTGTCCTTTGGGCAATCTTAGAGGCTGTTTCCAGAATAAAATGCTTCTTGTAACAAGTGTTTCATTGGCCTCAGCACAGAGAGAGACATTTTTGCGGCTGCTTGTGCTTCTCGGGCCAACACATTCTCCTCGTTGCAGGTATTGCAAAGGCGGACGTTGTGTAATTGTAAGACTACTTTCTAACGCTTTCGAGCATTTAGTTGAGCGAGATTTGCCATTTTGGCTTAATATAGTGCAGCAGAGCTTTCCGGTGTGACAACTGCTGTATTCAGGCGGGCAAGCTTACCTGGTTTAAAGTAGGCAACATGATTTTAAATGGAAACCGAAATGCAAGCATTCATCATCTGCACTTCAGTTCACTGTTGCGCTTAGCTGCCTTTGAGCGACGTAAATGTTATGCTGGTTTCGTGAAAGGTTGAGCATTTGTAGTGCTGATGTGGCTTCATGCCTCTAGCTCAGCGCTCGTCCTTGCGATTTATTGAGTATTAGATAGATATCTGGGCAGAAGATGTTGCCTTGAATGGTGATTCAGTTATCAGACGATTGTTTCGGCAACACAATTTGTGGAGGATAGCTGTATTGCCTTCGTATATTTGTGCTGTGAATGCATCAAACTCGTTAATAGTATCTTCTACTGCAGTGTGAGGTTTGCGGGCGTCGCAAGAATTTAAATGCTGCACTTTTGAGAAGTGCGCAATGCAGAGCCGCGGCCGTTTTCCACATACTTGAATTCATTAAAGCTTTTGTATATTTCTCAGTTTTCTTCCGCTTACATGTTGACAAAATCACATTTCATCAGCGTAGCGATGCCTGTGGGGGCAAGTGCGCAGCTGTGTTTGTTTTTGCGGTCGACCATTACATACGGATGCCGCATGAGTATCACATATCCGTGGTGAAGCCTCTCAATACAGCCAACGATGATCGCGTATTCAATTGGCTGTCGTACGGGCTGTAATTGCATCATTAGGCTGTATGTTGAGCACGTTGCCGTGAGTACGTGTACCTTCAGCGAATGGAGTGCGCCCGCTTCTCTGCTAGTGTAAGATTATGAAGCAAATTGGTGCTCCCCTGCCTTCCGGACTCAGTTGCTGTGCTTTGTTCTCTCAGTCCAGTTGAAGTGAACTACATATCTCCTGCAGCAAGAACTTTTCCACAGCAGTGTTGAGCTCCGTTGGTTGCCCATCAACACGCTTGTACTGCTTGTTTTACAGAAGTGACACGAAAAGCTGTACAGAATACGGAGGAGCTTTCGCTTTGATTTTTCTGTAAGCAGCCTTATGGCATGTTGTGCAACAAACCTTCAGCGTCTGGAAGTGTGACTTTCAGATGTTGCCCACATCAGAATAAGGGTTATGGAGATTAGACCTCCCACCTTATCCGCGGGAAAGCATGACTAAAGTGTACATCGAAATACTCTGTGTGTCGCAATGCGGGAATTGATTATTGGGCCGAACATTCACGGGTCTATTCGCGTTCTGGAAGTGCCGAAAGGTTCACTTCAGTGTGAACGCTAATGTGCATGAAGTAGAGCACGCTTTTATGATAAAGCAAGTGTGTTGGCGTCTACATGCAAATGTGCAACGGTTCTAAGGAGTTGGGACCGGTATAAAGTGACCCCAACATTAGACACATCGGATTTCAGCATATTTCCTCCAGCAGTGCCATTGTCATTCCTAACGCTTTCTGTAACAATATTGCTGGAGAAAAGAGAAATCCCTTTAATAGTTTTTCACAATGACGCAGATATTTGCACCGTTTCGCTGCAGTTTGAAGTGCTTAGCATAAAAGGTAATGCGCGGTCGCGCAACATGCTTATGCGCGGAAACGCATGATTCGGTCAGCATTTAGCGGATCGCTTGGACGGCTTTATCACATTGCGTCCTGTATTTCGGGTTTCATGAACAGAAGACAAGCTGCACAGTATGCCAGCGTTCAAGTGCGTGTCGCTGAGGTCACCTGTTTCGCAGCGGATGCAGGGAACATATGTCGACGCCGAAGCCATCGCCTGTGTTGACCGCAGCGATGTGAGCTGTAACGCATCTGCATGAGAGGGCTTTGCGGTTTCGTGAGGGACCTGGTTGTTGCGAAGTATCCGTGTAGGTGATTTGGCTGCGTGTTATTGGGTCAGCGGGTATGTGGTTCTGTACGGGCTAGGCTAAAGCAGGCGACGCTGGATAGAAGAGGGGCTCTCAAATACGGCTACATAATTCGTCGGAGTTCAGCGGGAGATGTCGTGGGGCAGATTCTAAAAAAGCGAATGGCTGGACGCGTTCGCAATCTGTACAGTGTAGGAGATGGAGCTGCCGCGAGCTATCATGATTGTAGAGATTCGCGTGTCATGCTTGTTAGGTTGGATCGATTCGAGTCGCTTTTGAGCGCAGAAAGTCCGTGAAGCTAAGTGCTGTTGTTCGCCAGATATAAATTTGAGTTGTTGCGCTTTTTTGTGCCAGCTCGGTCTTCGTTTTTTGTTGGACTCACTTATCGCCCAACAGACGTAGCAGTGCCTGTGGCTGTGGCAGCGTCTGAACTGGCAGCAGCTGTGGGAGTCGGTTGGCTGAATTGGCATCAGCTGTGTAGCGTGTAGGCGCATGTCTGGCTGAGCAGAGGTGCAATTTCGCAGCTGGTGAAAAAGCAAGACGCTGTGCGGCTGCGTAACGCTTCAGCGGATCCATTGAACGCCTTGGTCATCACAGTGCGTTCCATATTTTGGGTTGCATGAGAGAAGAAAAGCTTCACAGTATGTCGGCGTTAAATGTCGTGTCGCTGAGGTCACCTGCTTTGGACCAGCTGCAAGGAACCTGAGTGTCGACGACGACGGATTCGCCTGAGTTCACCACAGCAACGTGAGCTGTCAAGGGTCTGCGTGAGAGGATGGCGCTTCTTTTGATCACTTCATGAGTGATGCGAAGTGTTGATTCGGCTCTCTCGGTAGCGTGTTGTTGGGGCAGCGGGTACGTGTTCCTGTGGCTGCAGAAGAGACTGCGTCTCTATATGTCGTTTGATAATGGAAAATATTTCTCGCAAGCTTATTTCGGGCGAGTTGTTTCTAGCTTTTGGCGCTGTGCATGTTTATGAAATATTTGCTAGTGTGGGCATTACGGAAATTACCTTTTTAAAGAGAGTTCGTGTAGGGGGTTCATTGGTTAGAATGCTGTTCATATCTGCATGCCGTAATATGTGTTTATTTTCTCATGGATGCGGCTCGTCTCTTCTGTCGTTTGTCGACAGAGCAGCAGAACAGGCTTCAGCTTCACCATAAGATTCATTCATAGATTCCAGTTTGCCAGCAAATCCCATGTGCACCGCAGCACCTAGTCACGTTGTCGCATAGTTCGTGGTTGTTTCTCCGATTACTTCTTTCGTAATTTTCGCTTTACTCCTCCCCTGCGTATAAGAGGGTCTTGGGTATGACATTGCACAGCAGGAGCCACACCCCATCATCCGTTCTATTTTGTATGTTTGATTAGCATTTGTGCATAGAGTTTCAGGGTTGGGTTCTGTTAATCGTTTGTGCTTATACTCTCAGAATCATCTAGTGCAGGACGCCGACCAACATAAACATTGTGTCTTCTTTCAGATAACTCTATTTGTACAATTTGATATTTCAGCCCGATGGAGGGGAAGGCGCGGAGGCTTTTGTGGTGACTATGTTCATCTTCCCTTTAGTAGGCAGCAGGAGCATCAGTGGCAGCGCATCCAAGCCATCGTCAGTAGGGTCGGAATGTGAGTTGACACTGTTACTTATGGAGATGTTTGTGTGGTAATTGATTTGTGAAAGACATACTGGTTGTGGGGCATTTGTTTGACCATGGTGGCAACTTGGTACGATTGCTTTATTTTTGAGATTGTATACGTGTGCTGCGCACTCAGTTTAGCGACAGTCGCGCAGAACAGTGTCGAATGCCACTCAGGGTAACTGTGCCAGTCTTCATTTTGGAACCACTTTGTGATTAGGTGGTTCAGTCCATCAGTGACGATGCAGCCCGCATCACTTTCGGGCGCCATTTCTCGATGCAGACAAAGCAACATGTAAAGCTACTCTCGTTCGTATTCATTAGTGCAGTGGCTTGACTTGGCTGCCCTAGACGACGCCCATTCTTGGAGCCATCAGAAGGTATGTCGATTGCGAGTATCTTGTGTGGTGTTGATATGCACGCATTCATTTTTAGATAAGAGACGGAGTAAAAACACGCTCGGTACTTTGCTATTGTGATGCCAAATTAGTAGAGGAGCATTGCAGAAGAGCGAATACGCCGACTGGTCGGCGGTTCTTTCGGAGTTTTTTCGATGGTCGAGGAAAATCGACATCCGTAGGGATTATCAATCACTAAACGCAGAGTTCAGTTCATGTTTATTGTGCTCAATGAAGAGGAGGGTCGCCACGTCCTGTCATTGATTTGGTTGAAGGCGTTGCGCTCTCTAGCACGCAGCTTCTTTCTTGTCGTGTCTACGCGATTGCAAAAGTGCCGTTAGGAAGTTTTGAAACTACATGTGGAATAGAAAATGCGGGTGTGCTTCCACACTTTATTGTAAAATAGTGTTGCTCCCGTCTGGCTGCCGCTTTCATTTTTATTTCGTACTTTTGATATGTTTTTTCTGGATGCAGAATAATGCTGCAGTTCGGATCAATTGATATATGCAGATGGTATGCTAAGCATCGCTTTATTCTGGACTAGTGCATGCCTGCGCTTGTTCTGCGAGACACGATGTGCTACCGGGAGAACGAGATAAGTAAAGACGGTGGCTTCGTGCAGGAGCTGAGTTGTTCCTGTGGCTGTATGAGAATAAGGAGTTAGGTTTATGTTCTTGTTGCCGTGGCCCTTGAAAGTCTGGCGTTTCATTCATTGCCACTAGGAAAAAGTTTCCGCCAGCCTTTCCTGGAATGGCAACTACGAGGAGGCCCCGCGAGCCCATTCCTTTCCTTTTTAGCTTTTTGCCTGCAATATTGGATGCTCTGAGTTCACGTCGAATTTCTTTGAACAGGGTCTCTGTGTTGACCCGCTGGACATGCTTCATCAGCTGTGCGGATTACTTGGGTAGCATGTCTGCAGTAAGCGACGTTTGTTTTCGATTTGGAGTTGCATCATGCGGAAATGCGGATTTGCCTGCTGCGGGGGGGCAGATTCACCAGACACTTCGCAACAACGGGAGGTCGGTAAATCGCGAATATGAAGCATTGAGCGGAAGTCTTGGCACATGCAACCAGACAGTCTGGTTGTGCCAGTTCGGTCGATGTGTCAAGATTTTGCTGGATACTCCATCGAGAAACTTGCATACGCATGCACATATATTGGGGCACAGTAAATTTTAGTGCACATTTCTTTCCTGTATGCTTTCATCATGTGCAGTGTTACCTTGTCAGCGCAGATGGCCAGCACATTCATGAACCCATGACTTGCAGTTTTGTCAATATGGCGTATTTCCGTTCTCCGTGCTTGCAGATTGTGAGTTGAAAGATCAGAAGACAGCAAGTCATTTTATCCATGCGTTGGAAAGCCTCGTGCTTCGAGTTCATCGTCGCTAGAAGAGCGGTGGAGCTGTCTAGAAGTTGGAGATGTCTACTCTACGTCCGTTGAGAGCAACTAAAACGAATGGGAGCAAGCGCGATTGACTGGGCCGGAGTCCGTGGTCACTGCGACGTGTAGCCTCGAACAAATACAACGATACTAAAGCGAGTTGATGCGGCGATGTATTGCTGACACGTTAACAACCAGCTGCAGAAAATCCTGGAAAGAGTCTTCTGCAGCTAGTTGTTCATAAGGACTCTGGAAATATTTGTGCTTAGAGGGCGTCTGTTGGCAGCCCCTTTGTACGTTTCTTTCGTACTTTTTCATGGTGATGTGTGACTGGTTTTTTTAATTGGCAGCGCCACAGTGAGCCTGCAACATGCAGGCCGTCACGTTAAGGCCAAGCATTTTGGTATTTAAGATTGTGCGCTTAGCTGCGCTGCAAGTTTTCAAAAGCATGCATGGTTGTATGGTGATCTTTGAGCGCGCGAAGTGGTCTTCCCGTCCACTTTGGATGGACGCTGGTAGAGTAGTCGAGCTTTCTGGACACGTGGAAATATGATATGTTGCCATTCTTTTCTCGTCACAGACGGGAAATAGAGGATTCGTCAACAGTTGGACGGCGCTGTGTGCACATCTTCAGGACAGCATGTGGCGATGCACGATTTCAGCTATAGCCGGAACCGTTTATGTGACACTGCATTGCAGGGACGCCATACATAACTTTACGCAGGAGCTGCTGCACATTCGGAAGTAAGTGGGCAATTCGGATTTACGTGGTTTCTACTTTTCCGTTTCTACTTTTCCTTTCTTCGCGCGCTGTGCTTCTTTACACGTCCATTTCTCTGATTTATCGTGCTTTCCATCTCACGTCAGCGGTGCGCTCGCCGTCCGCAGTCTTCCGCGCGGGACGCATCATCGTCCACCATGATTGCAGATTGTGAGTTGATTCGTGCAAACGCACGTCAATAAACCACAGCATATCAAGTGACGCTTTGCATGGGTTTCGACTTCATTGTCACCTGAGGCGCGGTAGATCTGTCCAGTAAATGTTGGGAACTTTTTAACTTCTGGAGATAACAACTAAAACAAATGCGAGCAAGCGGCATTGACTGGGCCGGGTGTACGTCCGTGGTCATTACGTGCAGCCACGAACAAATACAGCGATACCAAGGCGAGTTGATGCGGCAATGCATCGTTGACATGTTATGAAAAAGCAGCTGCAGAAGACTCTGGAGACAAGATTTGTGCTTAGCGGGCGTCTGTTGACAGCCCGTTAATACGTTTTTTTCACACATTTTGATGGTGAAGTGTGACTGCTTTTTTTAATTGGCAGCGCCACAGTCAGCTCACAACGTGCAAGCTGCTGCGTTAAGGCCAAGCATTTTGGTATTTGCAGGTTGTACGCTAAGCTGGGCTGGAAGCTTTCAAAAGCATGCATGGTCGCATGGTGATCGTTTAGCGCGCGAAGTGGTCTTCCCGTCCACTTTGGATGGACGCTGGTAGAGTAGTCGAGCTTTCTGGACACGTGGAAATATGATATGTTGCCATTCTTTTCTCGTCACAGACGGGAAATAGAGGGTTCGTCAACAGGTGGACGGCGATGTGTGCACATCATCAGAACAGCATGTGGCATGGCACCATTCTAACTATAGCTGGAACTATTTATGTGACGCTGCGTTATAGGGAAATTGCGCACTGAATCATGCGCGGGACGATGTGTACTGGGTGGCGAAAACTTGGCTCTCATTTGGCTTTTCTTGCTTCGTTAAATTTCATAATGCTGAAATGTCTTTTGTCCCGTTAGATTGCACGATGCTAAGAAGTCTTTTATTCTAAGCGCAGTTCCCCGTGCGGAGAGAGTGAGAGTCTTCTGTTCTTTGAAGATTGTAAGCTTCGCTGGCCCGCAGTCGGGGACTTTCTGTGTATGTGTACGTGTGTCCCTGCATCTTCCCTTTTGCATTTCCGTTGTTTTTTCCCCATTTTTATTCGTGCAGCAGTACGTATTTGAACAAGACTTGATTATTTGATGGTGCTCGAAGAGGCAACACAGAGTATTCCTGCAATTTACTCGATATCGCGGTGCCTGACTTCGAAGAGAGAGAGGCTGGGGACTCCGTGTTCTTGGGGTCTTCATAAATTTTCCTACAGCGTCTGGATGAACATTTACGGATTTAGGAACCTGCTGAATTGGGTGTTTGGCATGTACGCAGCACTCTGTGGGTGTACGTAGTCATGTGGAGCCCATTGGCATGTTATCTTATGTTAGCATGACGCTGGTACGCATGTTGCAGATGGGTCGCATTTCCACGACGTTCCGATGTAATAAATGATTTTCGCGATTGGTGCGGCCTGTTTGCGCCAAGCAATGTTGCTTTGGTTGCATTAAACAGCTGGTCAATGCTTTGACGTTTGTCTGATACATAGGTATGGTACGTTGCAGGAGCTTTCCGGTCATCCTCCGTGTCGCGCAGGGAAGCCATGTGTGTATGGACCGACGGGCACAAAATGACATAAGCGTATGCGATAATATATTGTGACAAGAAAAGCATGGAACGCACCCCAATCGTTGTAAACGATTGGGGTGCTGTTTTGGTGATCCCATGCTGCTTCACCCGTACTAGGAACAAGGACTCGATTGTGTATTAGCCACACGGACTACGGACTAATAGGAGTGCTCTTCACTTGCTCCCCGCGAGAACTGCATTCACGAGGGAATTTTTGGGCGGACAACAGACACGGCTAAACGGGCTTGTCCAACAAATCTACTTAAAGCTATCTCGCAAATAAAGCGACAGATGCACGACACATTTGCACTGCGTTCACGTGGCTAGCACCTTGCAGAATTCTGTGGGGAAAAGGGGAACCAGGAGGATGCTTTCTGATAGCACGGGAAACGAGTATTGAAGCCAGTATTTGCAGCGGTATATCTTCAAACTTCAGGCTGTATGTTCAGCTTTTGTGTTTTGGCAGTGGCAGAGACATTACATGCCGCAATCGTAGGCCATTACGTTTCAGGTTTTTGACCGGAAATGATGCAGGTCAAAATACATGTTCAACTCGATCAAAGCGGCTAATGCGGCCTTTGCCAGTCTTCGCTCGTCGTGTGATGCTTAAGATTTTGGTTTGTAAAGCTGTTGCTGCATTCTTGCCCTTAGCTGACTGCTGCGAAAATACGTAGGACCTTCGGCGTTAATGACGCTGCACTACGCAGACTTACCAGAAAGCGTTTGAGAGCTCTTCTGCATTCATATGATCCAACGCCAGCGCAGAAGACTTCACATAACTCACGATATTTTGAGAGCAAAAAATGCGCCGCAACCGCTGAAAGCTAGTGAGATTGATCGTCTGGGGCTGCCCAAACATTGTGGTTCGTGCTTCTGCCGCTGCGGGGATATGGTTGCTCGTGCTTCCATTTTTTCGGAAGGATGTAGAGGCAGAGCCGTAGTGTATTCTGCGTGTAAACCTGTTGTTTGACATCAATTTGCTGCATCCACAGTGGAAGCATGGACGTCTTGTTGTGGCATTTGCATTGCACCTGCTTGGGAGCCTGTACATCAGATTTCATCCTGGCATATTCAAACCTTTTAATTCTAGTATGCGGGCGTCGAGCGGTATGCAAATGTGCAACGGAAAGCGCATGTTTGAATGGACAAGGTATATACTCCCGGTATATGTGGGATACTTCACAGCGTTTACGAAGTCACCATTCTTGTTCTTGGGTCACGCAAGCAGCGCTTAGTAGCTGTTTTTCCTTTGCATGCGTCACCCTATGCGACAAGTGCAGAGTCTATTTATTTATGGCTGCCACATGAACAATGTGAACGTCATGCTGCAAGCCTTCAGTATTCGTGGCTGCCTGGTTCTTAATGTCGTAGCTTACTGAGCTTGCATCCGGGTATTACTTTTATTGGAGAATGCGATGCCTAGGCAGTGCGCAAGCAAAGCAGTCTTGCACATGGGTTTCATGGATTGCTTGTCAGAAATGTAGGGCGGTGAGTATTGCGCTGCGGCACCACGAGTGGTTGCCCTGTCGTTGACGTGTGGAAATTTTTATAGAATAGAATCCTGTGCAACTGAAGTAGTCCCGCTGCCTGTGGTTAGACATAAATCAAATTGCACTTGCGCCAGCACGGTACAGCTCACGGTAAGAGAGCACGTCCCTGACGGGAAAGCTTTCGGGAGCCAGACAGTCAGTGGTGCCATTAAACGTTCGGCAGGTACAGTAGTTATGGCTACAGATATGGGAAAAAACTGCAGTGCGAAGGTGACCAGTGTACAAATCATACAGAATTCTGCAATCGGGCCTCCGTAGGTACAGGTTATTGTGCGTAAAACTTCGAAGCCCCATACTGGGTTTTCATCAAGAGAGGACGTTCGTACATGCTATTTTAGTGTGACCCTACGCAGCGCCGAAACGGTGTGAATGGATATGCAAAGGAAGTACCTCTGTTCCTGCATTCAGCGTCAATCGCTTGTTGTACAGTAAGTAGCAACTCTTCAGTTCTGTTAGTGAAATACCGCATCGCGGTGGGGCTTCTCCACCCGCAGGTCTTTGGTGAAAGGCCTGTAATATTTTCGATCTCTCAATCGTCTTACAAGTTGCCAAATGCACTACAAGTTGCCAAATACAAGGTCGTGAGTGCTTGCAAAATGATCAAACATAGCGATGTACAGAAACGGAGTGCCTCCGGTTGTTGCAGAACCTTTCTAAGAAATTAAATTTTTGTGTAAAATGGAAAATGGGCAGCATGCTGGCAGCAACGTGGTTTTCACGTTGATCGGAGCCTACTCGTGTATGCGTAACATCAGACAGTATGGCTTGACGAAAGCAAGATTTGCCTCGCAAAACTAGAACGCCACGTTCAGTTTGTTAGGGTTAGCACATCCATGGAAAAATTTTTAGACCCAAGCTGGTGTGAACAGGTAGACTTTCAAACGGTGTACCTCAGGCTACACCATCACATGGCCGTGAAAAAATTTCAGCTTAGGTGCTAGAATTGATGTTTTGCAGATGTAGGAAGAACTGGAGTTGCTCTGCTGCGGTGAGTTTTGTAGTGCCATGTGCAGCGAAGCGTTAGCAAAGGGGTACTTCAATAAAGCCGATGTTTACTTTGCTCTGACAGATTGTAGGTGCTCACGACGTACGGAACTGTAGAGATACCGATTCTTTAGTGTGCAATGATTCCTGGTTTATCATTATGCTCTGCGAGGGAAGACTGCTCAAATCCACACTGTTTTCGCCCAAGTGTTTCTGTCAGGTATTGAAAATACGCTCTGGCCAAAATAAGCTAGTGCGCCGTGTTCTGCCTTGAGACTGCTGTACAGTTTGTTTAAGGAATTCATTGCAAGAATTGAGTTGAATAGAGACAATCCAGATACTGTGTTCTGTAGAATTATTCGTTTCAAGTGGACGAATAGAACACACCTTTAAGAGCTTTGTAGATTCACTCAGCATTGGCAAATGCATTTCTAGGGAGTAAGCGGATAGCCGACTCATCAACATGCGATGCTTTAGCCAAATCGTTTCTAGGAAGCCATACGTATGTTCAAAGCCTCTGTGCCACATCCTTGAAAACGTTTTAATGCTTCTTGCTCTGGCGAGAGATACAAGGCTCATCGGATTGACTGCCAAGCACATCCATCACATTGTTGCAGTAAAATCTTCAGCAGCCTTATGAATTTCAAAATTTTTGCAGGAGATGGTGGGCAACTGGGCTAAAGCTAGTCAGTCGGAGTGGCCGGTATCGCATTAGTATACGTGACAATGAGTTAAACGATGCCGCCACTGCTATAGGTCTGCGCTTGTGTTGAGTAGGAGAAAGCAACTGAAGTGGAGATCGAATGTTTTGGAGATGCACGCTGAGAAGCCGACGCAGCTGTTGAGGTTAGCAGGTGTTTGGGGAGCTGATATGCGTTCAAAGAAAGCTACTGCAATGTATTCCACAGTACGCCAAACCAGAGAGCGTTCCAAATGATGAGGAGCGCATAAACGCTCACGAAGTGTCGCACAGCATAACCCTTTTGGCGTGCACAGTCGCTATCGGCTCAGGGCGTAAGGTTGTTTTGTTTAACAGAGCTGCTTTTCTGCACGTAATATTGTCCGTCATTAGGAGTTGCTTTGCAGGTCTGCTAATGACAAAACAAAGCAGCCGCGCGTGCTCCTAAGGCATGCTTTCAGCTAGTATGTCCGGCTTGACGAGGTGGTTGGCACCCTTTAACGGCTGCACTAGGTTTCTGCTCTGCTTTGAAGCTCGGGATATGGAAGATACGATTCCAAGTTTAGGATTTAGGGTTAGTCTAGCGCGCATTGCACCTGCATCTGCATCTGCACATCATGCAATTGAGCAGTGAAGCCTTTCTAGCATGCTACTGCTGGTGTTGTGCCCAGCATAGTCGGTCAATTCCGACTTTAAATCATGAGATGCCTTTTTTGAGGCCGTGCTTGGAAGCCAAAATAGAGAAAGAAACGCTGCCGTGATAAAGTTAAGCTGCGTCCTCGTGTCTTCGCTACTCAGAAGAGTGCACACGCCACGAAGACCGGCCAGTGCGCTTGGTTTTTGTCATTCGCAGTTGCATGAAAGCGTCAAGCTCATGCGGTTACTTTCCTGTTTCGTGCTGCCCTTGATAATTTTGCAAGTCGTATATAGCGTCGCTTCTGCTGGATGAATGTTTTGCATTGGGCAAGCTTGTGAGACAAAACTTTGTTACGTCTGCTGTAGACAGACGCATGCCATTTGTGTAGTTATTTCTTCTTAAACAAGGCATTCGTAAAAGACATCAATACGAATGGCAACACTGATCAAACGGGAGTGACGCTAACCTAATAAGGTGTCACCTTTTGGTTGCATCTAAGAGAGGTGCACTCTATCAGTGGGAAATGCCACAGATGGCAGGACCGAAAGACATTCATCCACTCGACTGAATTATGAACAGTGCGTTTGAATGCCACTTGGCTTTTGCAACAGACCTGACAATATTTACGATTACATTCCTATGAACCCTCCGCCCGAACCCGCCTATGCAAAGGGTGAACTTGTTACACCGCAGCCCTGGCTATACGGACGTAACAGTATGAAGCTGCTAGAGTAGCTACTGAGAGTACTACGCGAATAGTCGTATTGAGCGCTTGAGTTGCACTCACCACTGCAGTCAACTGTGACCACTTATTTATTCTTTTGGGCACGTTGCACCAAAGTATTGTTTGTTTGATAAATCACCGAGGAGATCAGAACAACTTCTACACTTCTGACAACATACCATGGAGTGAGTGATTTCGTCACGAATGGCTTCTTTTGAAGTTATTCAAGGTTTTGCAGTGTTTTACCAGTGTCATCACATAGGTGGTATACCAGTGTTTCACGCAGTGCATCATGGCCTTTTGATGGGACAGCGTTCTATACGAATTTTCTAGTCCTTTCTTTGGACTAGACAATTCGTATGGAATGCTGTATCATGTTTTTGCAGAACCGTCCTGTGGGTTCAAAGACTGCTTCGGCTTTGCCTTGCGTGTAATGTCCACCGTGTGCTCAAAGGAAGAACCAGTGTGGAAGCGAAATCCAATGACGGGAATATGAGCAAACGTAAGCAGTTATCTTCTTATATGCGTGAAGATCGTAAGTGCAACGAGCATGCTCGGAGAATGCACGCTCAGGATAATAGCTTCGCAGTCATCAGGCTACTCGTTTCAATATCCCATACCAGGCGGTTTCACATGATTGTCTTTACTTAGCGTAATTCACATAAAAGAAGAGTGGATTATTCTGTTTCTTCACGCAGATGTCATAAACTCTGATTGATGAAGCACGCCAGTTGACTTGACCACATGCGGAATAAGGAACAATCTCGTTTTGGAGCTTCAGTTTGAATCAGAACGCCTACAAATAGTTTGGTGCACATATTCTGCTTATAATTTCTATGCTTGTCTTTCTTATTGAGAATATGCGGAGTTGCGGAAATATGCGTAAATAAAGAACCCGTAGAACCACGAGCTGGAGCGCACGCTTTTTGCAATACTGCATGGCTATGACTATTTGCGCGATATCACGGAGAAATACGCTTTACAGCAGCTCCTTGTAGGGCTGTTTTCGGTCGCTTTGTGCACGTCTGCTTTGAAGCATTCTCTGCAGCAGCTGTGAAGCGGACTGTAATGAATTTCCCAAGGCAGAGAGGGTCTCGCATGTGTAGGAACGTGGAAGATAACTCCTTCGTCTTAACACCTCGCAAAAGAAGCTTTTTGCTCATCCGGTTATGTGATTATTGCCTTTAGTAGGCAAGGCGTGGACCCGTGCCTACGTTTCAGTTCGAGTTTGGCACCGAAGTCTCAAATGCTGCATGGGTGAATGCAGTTACTAGACAACGCGGAAGTGGACACCACATTTTCCCTAGAGAGGTTGCCGTAGCTTTCATCAAAGGCTGTGCGTTGTACTAACTTCTCGGAATGCCGGTGCAGCGCAATATTTGGACCTTCTTAGGTGAAGCAGCACTGAGCAGTTTATCGTGCAGGTGTTCCTCTGCGAAGTCAGCTCTAGGCGTGCTTCATTCTACTGTGCACCATACAGTGACGAAGCACGTCTTTGTACTATGCGTCTGCAGTTTGAGTGGTTTTGAAGTGTCGCATACTGCGTAGTGAGCGTCCATTAGCGGGAGAGCTGCGGCCTCCTGCGAGGAATTCCCTTTAGGTTTGTCATCAAAAGCATGCTGCAGTCAAACGTATTCAGACTTTGCTCAGATGCGCCACGCCACGTGATGGCTGCCGAAAGTAGCGTATCGAAGACTGTGCAAACTCCTCAAAATCCGGTACAAAGTTTTAGCGGATTGTATGACTTTTTCGTTGTGTTTTGCGCACAGTGTAGCCATTCAGAGACGGCTTCCAGGAGATATGAATGACTAGACTGTGACACATCTAACGCACTGGTTTTCTCAAGGCAGGGATGTAGCTTGAAGCCTGAACACTATGCGCCTTGATGCTACGGCACGGCTAACTACGTTTGAATCATCCCTACCGCTCCGTAAACTTTGATGCCCAGGGAGAGGGCTCCAGTAGTTCTTGACTCTAGTGGCCTCGTTCGATTTGCCTGTGTGTTTGCCACTGCAAGATTGTATGTGTTGTAGAACGTTTGTGTGCTGTGCGTTTTTCGTTCTAGGATTTTCATTCCGCGTGCTTTGTCTGGCAAGCACGCTTGGCTGGAGCAGATGTCGGAGCACTGTCAGAAAATTTTATCCAGCCTGTGCACTCAGCGAATAATGAAAGTTATACCTGTGAAAAACGAAAAGCCTTTTGGGGCGATGTTTTCTGCCAGCTGCGAAAGCAATGCCTCTCTCCAAAAAGCTTTTTCCTTTGTTGGAAACAGATGGGTTTTGCCCATTCGACCTTTTCTGAAAAGTTCGAAAATTTGCTACTCTTGTTCTCAGTTCTCATGCCCAGTATACGGGCTCCCTGCCCGGCACTTTTTTTGATGAAAGTCGATACGGCATAGAAACTGTGCGAACACCTGAGCATCGCACTAGATCAATCTCCACCTGTGGCGTATACAAAAATATGATCCTCATTCCTATGAAAGCATTCATACAAGAATATTAGTAAGAAATTGCAACATTTTCTACAAACAGAACAGCGCTACGCTGTGAAGGAAGCTAGACCGTCTGGATGCGTTGCCTGTCATGTTCACCCGTGCTCCTTCTTGACAGAAACCAACATACGAAGTTGCAGTTGCTGCTCAGTATGAACCCAAGCAATGAGTTTTGTTCTCTAACGCTTAAAATGTAATGTGAATTTTGTCTTACGAAAAGATCTAGAGTTTTGTTTATGATTCATTGCTTCAATCGTCTCAGTAAGCCACACTAAAAAGCTGTACGTCTTATGTTGAGTGAGTTGGCTGAATTCACATACTAGGAGAAAGGCTTACTCTGTTCAGTTCAACAGCTCTCACAAACTGTGTGATGGTGCAGCCCACGGGACTTGACGACATGAGAAACAAGGAACAATCTCGTTTTGGAGCTTCAGTTTGAATCAGAACGCCTACAAATAGTTTGGTGCACATATTCTGCTTATAATTTCTATGCTTGTCTTTCTTATTGAGAATATGCGGAGTTGCGGAAATATGCGTAAATAAAGAACCCGTAGAACCACGAGCTGGAGCGCACGCTTTTTGCAATACTGCATGGCTATGACTATTTGCGCGATATCACGGAGAAATACGCTTTACAGCAGCTCCTTGTAGGGCTGTTTTCGGTCGCTTTGTGCACGTCTGCTTTGAAGCATTCTCTGCAGCAGCTGTGAAGCGGACTGTAATGAATTTCCCAAGGCAGAGAGGGTCTCGCATGTGTAGGAACGTGGAAGATAACTCCTTCGTCTTAACACCTCGCAAAAGAAGCTTTTTGCTCATCCGGTTATGTGATTATTGCCCTTAGTAGGCAGCGGAAGTGGGCACCGCATTTTCCCTAGAGAGGTTGCTGTAGCTTTCATCAAAGGCTGTGCGTTCTAGGGTCTCGGAATGTCAACACCAGTAATGTTAGGACTGCTGAGTGAGAACGCTTATTTCCGTAGCAGTGCTGGACCAGCGCAATATGTGGAGCTTCTTGGGTGAAGAAGTACTAAGCATTTTACCGTGCAAGTGTTTCTATGTGGCATTGTCAGCTCTAGGCGTGCTTCATTCTTCTATGCACCACAGTGATGAAGCACGTCTGTGGAGTGATTATGCATATGGGATAAGTGTTGCTTGGCGAGTTTTGCGGCTTCGTTGAGGTTGTCGAGGAACGCAGCTTTTCTCGACAACCTAGCGCCTCTCAATGTAAACGCCCTGTCGCCGCACCTGTCAAGAGATCATATCCTCTTTGGCCGGAGCTGATACGTGAAAGTGCTCATGAATGTGGCGAAGGAGTTCGGTGCATCTGCGGACATAGGATGAATTTGCCTGTTGGCACATATACATATGGTTGCGTTGTTCTATGCGTTGGATTGGTCAGAAAATATCCACGCCTGTATATGTGCGTTTGCTAGGCAGTGACCTAGGACCTGAAAATGCCAGGTAAAACAAGGGGTCTCATGCTGCTAACAGCCTTGTATGCACATCTGTGAACATATTCAAGGCAATGACAGCTTGATTGTGTGCCTTGGTTCACGGTTTAGTGGGATGTGCGTTGGGTACACAGATTACTCAGTGTTCTATTCTTTGAAATGACCATCATACTCGATAATGCAGAGTGTAAGACGGCCGTTGGGGGGTCAGAAGCTGTCGTTAACTCAGTGCCACGTTGCCCTCAACCACGCAGAGTTGCTGCCGTCTCGAAACGTGCCGCACAGCTTCTGTAGAATATGTTCTGTCTTTAGGGTTCGAAAATTCCTGTTGGCAAATAGAAACAGGCTTTCCGCGGTGTGAAGCGCGCGAGGATGAATGAGGTTGCAGATTCAGTGGACAAAGATGAGGAACAGCTGAGTTATGCTTGTTGTATACTTGTTCCGGGATTCGTGATTTCGGCAGTGCCGCTTCATTGACTGCTTACTTGAGTAATTTGGTTAGCCTTGAAAAGGTGTAGGGGATGCGGCAGATTCATTCTGTGGTTCACCAACAACGAATATTAATGGTGCCGGTATTCCCGCAGTACGTGACCCTGGCATGATGCAGCATCGTGGTTTTCCGCTGTCAACAGTTTGTGCGTCTTTCTATCGTGCACCAGTGTCACAAAGTGTCATGATCAGGGTCAGGTGTACTATCGTATTCAGTACCTCGCCCATCTGTAAAGATTTCGATGCAGCATCTGCACAAGTGTTTTGCTCCACGCGCATGCCGGCCTAATCAAGGCGCATGGATGACCGCGATCTGCTGCTGGTTTCTTTCTGCAAGCCGCATTGTCTACAACATGAGGTCAAGTTCAGCTACCACCTTCCACTGCTGCCCTTATGTTTATGCAGTCCCTCTCGGCCGGGAGACTGCTTCTTTGCGAGCTACGATGTAGGATGGAACACTCATGCTACGTTCCGACTTGGCACCTTCCTTCCTCGCGTGTTAACGCGCAACAGCATGCCACAGTTGTTGTAATGAGAAGTAGAGGGCCACATAACTTTTGGCCAGCAGAACGACTCTTTGCTTAGTTGGTTTACCCAGTATGTTTCGATGTTTTTCTTGACCCGGGCTTCTTGTACTGTAAGCAGAAAATTTCATATTGATGTTGAAAATTAAGAATAAAAATTTGAGCCTCGCACGGCAAACATCTGCTATCTTTACCATTGTGTGTAGCAGTTCCGCTTAAATGTGCAGAATACCTGTACCACAGGATCAATTGGTATTGGCGTATTTTGAAGCTGGTGGAGAATTTGGGGACAGCTGAAGTCGTCATTGCTTTGCAGGCTGGATTCACTATTTTTGTTCAGACAGTGTGTATGGTGTAGACGTTCCAGAGTAGGCTTTCTCTGTGACGTGGGGAGGTTTGCTGGGCTTAAGAAGGCGTTTAAGGAGACGGAATTCGTTTGTAAGTGCACGATGCAGTCGAGTGTCATTGCACGATAATGTGGTCTAGACGTTTCGGACGCGGACCGACGGGATGTGGGTGCTTTGTGTCTCCATATCGCATGTATATCACTTTGCGTGGGGTTTTGCATAGGCACAATGGAGGCAAGAGACGCTCCTTGAGCAGCCAAGTGTGCACCATCTTTTAATGCAGCGCTGTTCACCAATTTTTAATGCACCGCTATATGTTGCACGCTTCACATGACCTACGCATTATTTGGAACTGTTGCTATTCCACATTCGCCAATGAACTATCGGCATTGCAGGCAGTGCGCGCGTGTGGAATCAAGTGTACCGGCTGAGTTGCTGCCTGTTGCCTGGGAGATCCAGATGCAGTATTGTGGGTGTCCGTTACGCGACCAAACCAAAGGACAATTACACTACTTTCATGATTTTCTCGTGATACTAGGATACAGTTTAAATAGTCTATGTGATGCGGTTGGGCGTGCTACCGTCTGCGCTCATGTGGTCTTGCTGCCGTGCCATATGTCGTATACGCGGTTACAGCAGCGATATGAAACCTGGAGAAGGTGGCCGAGAAATCCTGTAACCACTTTTAGATTCTCCCAAAATGCTCGCGCATTTGTTACTTTCCTATTCAGAAAGCCAGCTTGGCACGACACGCAGATGCAGCTTGTGGAGCTTTTGAGGTGTGGAAGAGGCATGCTAGGGTTGGTTCGAAAGAGTAGTAGCTCGAGCAGCAGAAGCATGTAGCGCGCTACATCCGGACGTTGTGTAAAATACGTAAGAAATTAATGATATGAAGGAGCATTTTGAGAAATGGGAGATGCGTTGTTGCAGAAGCGGAAGCAAACAAATGCTGGGCGGGCTGCTTTTCGCCTCTTGAATTGTGAATGTAATTGCATGGGGCATCTATCACGCTGCAGATACATCTGTGTTCGTTGATTCGACAGTGCCCGATCACCGGCTGCCTCGTATTTTAGTGTGTTTGTGCTCACTGTTGACTTCTAGTATTTGCTGACTCTCTGGATTTTCATCGAAGTGCAGGGCTCCGACCAGACAGTGCGTTTTGGCAAGGAGCGCATTCTGCGACTTGCAGTCGCTTGTGGGTGGTAGCAACAAACTGGTGAGTGCTTGATGCACACAAGACCCTGTAGGCCTAAGGTGGCCGGTGCTCAAATTTTCTGCACATGATCAGGATGTGCGCACCATCAATGCGACAGACACTTTTAACTTGTGAATTCAACTTCCAACTTTGTTTTGTAACATTGACTCGTTTTCATCTTCATAAACAACATCCTTCCGGAGTGACGATTGTTTGGTTCGCCGTTTGAACATTGCTCTTAATTCTGTTTAAAAGACGTGGTACTGCTTTGTCTTCGTCAGTAATAAGTGTGGTGGTAATTTGGTTCTTTGGCGTTAAGTTTGGTTGCAGCGTTTAAATGTGTTGTTGCCAAGGAACCGATTGAGGAGATGCACGTTATATTGGCGCACAGTGCGCATGAGTCAGTGTTATAATGCGATAATTTGGGTGAGACTTTCGTTGCTTCGTATCACTGCAGAGGCCCTGCGCCTCTCCCGCCAAGTTTGTCGAGCATGCATTGCACATGTATTGCGACATTGTCTGCATCTACCAAGCAATAATGAATCGCTGTCTTCTGCACGTTCCACAGTCGTTGTATGCGCGTGTGCTTGGAGCCTCGGGAAATGCGCAGATGGTTGCATTTCGGCACAGTGTCTGAGGCACCTGGGCAACAGTCGCTTGCGGGGCAGATAAAGTTTTACATCGTTTGTTGCTCGGCTACATCTGATTTTTTACGGAAGGTTTCAACGAGGCGTGCAAGCAGCACCACTGCAGCAGAACGATAATTGAATACACTCCTGCAGAGATGAAACTAATGTTTCAGGCAGTGCGCATTTCTGGTAGTATGACCACCGCATGCCCTGTTTTGCATTTTCTCTTGGATCGAGCAGCAATCATGCGCACACAACCGTTGCGGCCTCAGCATGTTGATGTGCTGCAGATAGTATGCTGTCAGCACTTCTGGCTCTTTGGCGTCTGATTTGGTTAGAACATTTCAATCAAAGTTTTGCTGACAAGGAGGCGGTTAAGGAGATGCACGCTATATTAAAGAGCAACAGACACGCACCAGTGATATGAGCCGATGACTTGGAAGAGAATTTTGACCCTTCGGGTCGTTTTAGCAGAAACCCCTTTGCTTCACCCACCAAATCTGTCCAGTATGCACTGCATATGTTTTGGGACAGCGTCAGCGCTTAGCGGACACCAAGAGCTCGCCAGGCAACACAGCGTTGACCTATATTGTGAGTCGCTGTGTGCTGCACGTTTCACGGTCATTGTATGCGTGTCCGCGTGGAGCCTCGGGAAATGCGCAGATGGTTGATTGCATTTCGGTACAGTGTCCGAGGCATGGTGGATACAGCAGGCTGCTGGACAGCTCAGGTTTTATATTGTTTGTTGCAGTTGCGTGCCCTATTCATTTCGCATGCGTTTTGCAGTTGTTTTGAAGGCGACCTAGGAAGTCTGCAAACTGAGACGCTACAACAGAAGCTTGGTAAGGCACATAAAAGCCGAGATGAAGAGGTCCTGCAGGGAGTATGCGGTTTTCGCACTATGTGTAGTGCATATGTCATTTCGTCTCTCGGATCGACAGGGCAGTCATGCGCATAAAACTGTTGGGGCCTCAGCTCGGCGATGTGCTGCAGCCAGTATGTTATCAGGGCTTTTGGTATTTTGGCGTTGCGTTTGGCTGCGGTGTTTGAATTTGTTGTTGCCAAGGAGGCGCTTGGGGAGATGCTCGTTTTATGGAATCCGAGCGCGCACGTGCCAGTGCTATTACGCGATGATTTGGATGAGATTTCGGTGGTTCGAATTGTTGCTGCAGAGGCCCTCTGCCTCTCCTTCCAAATTTGTGTAGCATGCGCTGCATCTGCTTTTCGACAGCAGCTGCACCTAGCGGGGTACGGGAGCTCACTGGGCAACACAGCCTTCACCTGCATTGGTGAATCGCTGTGTGTTGCACGTCTCATTTGTTATGCGCGTGGTTTCTGGAGCCTCGGAAAGTGCTCGAATGATTGCATATGTGCACAGTGTCTGAGGTACGTGGGAAACAGGAGGCTGCTTACATCGTTTGTTGCACTTGCGTGGATTGCGCGTTTCGGATACAATCGACTTTTTAACAGAAGGTTTCGACGAGGCGTGCAAGATAGGCCAGGGCAACCGAAGGATGATATAGTATATATTCGCCGAAATTAAATGTTTCAGACGGTGCGCATTTCTGCTAATATGTTAATCTCTCATGCGTCGTTTCGTATTTCCTCCTGGGTCGCGCAGCAGTCATGTGCAGAAACCCTTTGGGGTTTCGCCTTTCCGATGTGCTGCAGCCAGCATACGTTTGGAGCTTCTGGTTCTTTGGCATTGCGTTTGGTTGCGGGAAATCGATTTTTTGTTGCAGGAGAGGCGATCGAGAAAATCCACATTATATTGACGCGCGGCACGCACGCGTGAGCGTTACCGCACGATGATTTGGGTGAGGCTTCGGTGGTTCGAATTGTTGCCGCAGAGACCCTCTGCTTTCCCCGCCAAGTTTGCCACACATGCATTGCATCTATTATGCGACAGCGTCTGGGCCTAGCGAACGACACAGCGTTCACCTATATTGTGAGTCGCTGTGTTCTGCACGTTTCACAGTCGTTGTATGCGCGTGTGCTTGGAGCCTCGGGAAGTGCGCAGATGGTTGCATTTCGGCACAGTGTCTAAGGGATGGTGGAAACGGTAGACTTCTGGACAGCTCAGGTTCTACATCGTTTGTTGCAGTTGCGTGCTCTGCCCCTTTAATGTGGGCTCTGAAATTGTGTTGGAGAAGTCCGAGTGCAACTGACGCCACAGCAACAGAGGGATGATAAATCACGTGTCTGCCGAAATCAATAAACGTTTTCAGACAGTGAGCATTTCCGGCAATATGTATAGTGCACGTGTCATTTTGCCTCTTTTGTTGGGTCGAGTGGCAATCATGGCCGCACAACCGTTGGGATCTCAGCTTGCCGATGTGCTACAGCCAGTATGCTATCACCGCTTTTGGTTCTTTGGCGTTGAATTCGGTTGGGACGTTTGAGTATGTTGTTGCCAAAGAGGCGACTGAGGAGATTCACATTATATTAAGACGCAGCAAATTCGCGCAAGTGCCATGAGCCGATGATCCGGATCAGATTTTTGGTGCTTCGAATTGCTGCCGCAGAGGCTCTCTGCTTCTCCTGCCAACTTTGTCGAGCAAGTATTGCCAAATTTGTCGAGCATGCGTTGCGACAGCGTCTGACCCTAGCGGGCAAGAGGAGTTCACCAGGCAACTCAGCGTTGCCTAGTGAACTCCTGTTGCACGGCTGTGCCCGCCTGTATTGTGAGTCGCTATGTGTGGTCGTTTCAGAGTCGTTGTCTGCGTGTTTGCTTGAAGCCTCGGAAAATGGGCGGATGATTGCGTATCAACACAGCGTCTGAGATGCTTGGGTCATGCTGTGCATCATATATTACAGCGGCGTGCCTTGCGCGTTTGCGCGTTTAGCATGCGCAGTGTAGTTATGCTGGAGGCGTCTTGGACGCTGCGCATCGGCAACAGAAGGATGATATATCACGTGCCTGCTGAGACGACCCAACTTTCGTAGGCAGTACGCATTTCTGGCTGGGTGCGTTATGAATGTACCGTTTCGCCCTTTCTCTTGCATCGAACGGCAATCATGTGCACACACCCGTTGGGCCGTCAGCTTGTTGATATGCTGCAGCCAGTATGCTATCAGCGCTGTTGGTTTTCTGGCGTTGGATTTGGTTGGAACGTTTCAACTTTTTGTTGCAAAGAGGCGATTAAGGAGATTCACGGTATACTGATGCGCAGCACGCACGCGTGAGAGTTATCGCACGATGATTTGGATGGGGTTTCGGTGGTTCGGATTGTATCTGCAGAGGCCTTCTGCTACTTTTTCCAAATTTGTCGAGCATGCATCATATCTGTCAGCCGACAGCGCCTGCGCCTAGCGGACAACAGGAGCTCGCCAGGCAACATAGCGTTCACCTGTATTGTGAGTCGCTGTGTTCTGCACGTTTGACAGTCGTTGTATACGCGTGTGCTTGGAGCCTCGGGAAATGCGCAGATGGTTGCATTTTGGCACAGTGTCTAAGGGATGGTGGAAACGGTAGACTTCTGGACAGCTTAGGTTCTACATCGTTTGTTGCAGTTGCGTGCTCTGCCCTTTTAATGTGGGCTCTGAAATTGTGTTGGAGAAGTCCGAGGATGCTTACAACTGACGCCACGGCAACAGAGGGATGATAAATCACGTGCCTGCCGAAATCAATAAACGTTTTCAGACAGTGCGCATTTTTGGCTCTATGTGTAGTGCACGTGTCATTTTGCCTCTTTTGTTGGATCGAGCGGCAATCATGGCCGCACAATCGTTGGGATCTCAGCTTGCCGATGTGCTACAGCCAGTATGCTATCACCGCTTTTGGTTCTTTGGCGTTGAATTCGGTTGGGACGTTTGAGTATGTTGTTGCCAAAGAGGCGACTGAGTAGATTCACGTTATATTAAGACGCAGCAAATTCGCGCAAGTGCCATGAGCCGATGATCCGGATCAGATTTTTGGTGCTTCGAATTGCTGCCGCAGAGGCTCTCTGCTTCTCCTGCCAACTTTGTCGAGCAAGTATTGCCAAATTTGTCGAGCATGCGTTGCGACAGCGTCTGACCCTAGCGGGCAAGAGGAGTTCACCAGGCAACTCAGCGTTGCCTAGTGAACTCCTGTTGCCCGCCTGTGCCCGCCTGTATTGTGAGTCGCTATGTGTGGTCGTTTCAGAGTCGTTGTCTGCGTGTTTGCTTGAAGCCTCGGAAAATGGGCGGATGATTGCGTATCAACACAGCGTCTGAGATGCTTGGGTCATGCTGTGCATCATATATTACAGCGGCGTGCCTTGCGCGTTTGCGCGTTTAGCATGCGCAGTGTAGTTATGCTGGAGGCGTCATGGACGCTTCGCATCGGCAACAGAAGGATGATATATCACGTGCCTGCTGAGACGACCCAACTTTTGCAGACAGTACCCATTTCTGGCTGGGTGCGTTATGAATGTACCGTTTCGCCCTTTCTCTTGCATCGAACGGCAATCATGTGCACACACCCGTTGGGCCGTCAGCTTGTTGATATGCTGCAGCCAGTATGCTATCAGCGCTGTTGGTTTTCTGGCGTTGGATTTGGTTGGAACGTTTCAACTTTTTGTTGCAAAGAGGCGATTAAGGAGATTCACGGTATACTGATGCGCAGCACGCACGCGTGAGAGTTATCGCACGATGATTTGGATGGGATTTCGGTGGTTCGGATTGTTTCTGCAGAGGCCCTCTGCTACTTTTTCCAAATTTGTCGAGCATGCATTGCATCTGTTATCCGACAGCGTCTGCGCCTAGCGGACAACAGGAGCTCGCCAGGCAACATAGCGTTCACCTGTATTGTGAGTCGCTGTGTTCTGCACGTTTGACAGTCGTTGTATACGCGTGTGCTTGGAGCCTGGGGTAATGCGCAGACGGTTGCATTTTGGCACAGTGTCTAAGGGATGGTGGAAACGGCAGACTGCTGGACAGCTCAGGTTCTACATCGTTTGTTGCAGTTGCGTGCTCTGCCCTTTTAATGTGGGCTCTGAAATTGTGTTGGAGAAGTCCGAGGATGCTTACAACTGACGCCACGGCAACAGAGGGATGATAAATCACGTGTCTGCCGAAATCAATAAACGTTTTCAGACAGTGCGCATTTTTGGCTCTATGTGTAGTGCACGTGTCATTTTGCCTCTTTTGTTGGATCGAGCGGCAATCATGGCCGCACAACCGTTGGGATCTCAGCTTGCCGATGTGCTGGGGTTGCTTGAGGGTTGTGGCAATGTAGTGAAGGATGCTCTGCTTTATCTTCCTTCGAGCACCGCTTTTGACTTACCCGTGGGAATGTGGTTTTGCACGGGAAGGAAATAAAGGTCGCAGTCTGCAGCGTTGGAGCCATGAATGACTGGGCACAGGGCTGTACTTCTGTGAGGTTTGCCACATTCGTGGTATTGGACTTCTCAGTCAAAGACTGTGACTACAGTGTATTCAAACGCAGCTCTGCGCTTCGCAAAGTCTTTGGTTGACTGGCTGTTTCTGCAGCCGAGTGAAGCGGCTTTTCTGTCTGTGTAGGGAAGTTTCGTCGGATGAAACGACGCGTCCTTGATAAGGAGGGCTACAGGTAGTATGCTATCACCTCTTTTTGTTGTTTGGCGTTGAATTCGGTTGGGACGTTTGGGAATTCACGTTATATTGAGACGCAGCAAATTCGCGCAAGTGCCATGAGCCGATGATCCGGATCAGATTTTTGGTGCTTCGAATTGCTGCCGCAGAGGCTCTCTGCTTCTCCTGCCAACTTTGTCGAGCAAGTATTGCCAAATTTGTCGAGCATGCGTTGCGACAGCGTCTGACCCTAGCGGGCAAGAGGAGTTCACCAGGCAACTCAGCGTTGCCTAGTGAACTCCTGTTGCCCGCCTGTGCCCGCCTGTATTGTGAGTCGCTATGTGTGGTCGTTTCAGAGTCGTTGTCTGCGTGTTTGCTTGAAGCCTCGGAAAATGGGCGGATGATTGCGTATCAACACAGCGTCTGAGATGCTTGGGTCATGCTGTGCATCATATATTACAGCGGCGTGCCTTGCGCGTTTGCGCGTTTAGCATGCGCAGTGTAGTTATGCTGGAGGCGTCATGGACGCTTCGCATCGGCAACAGAAGGATGATATATCACGTGCCTGCTGAGACGACCCAACGTTTGCAGACAGTACGCATTTCTGGCTGGGTGCGTTATGAATGTACCGTTTCGCCCTTTCTCTTGCATCGAACGGCAATCATGTGCACACACCCGTTGGGCCGTCAGCTTGTTGATATGCTGCAGCCAGTATGCTATCAGCGCTGTTGGTTTTCTGGCGTTGGATTTGGTTGGAACGTTTCAACTTTTTGTTGCAAAGAGGCGATTAAGGAGATTCACGGTATACTGATGCGCAGCACGCACGCGTGAGAGTTATCGCACGATGATTTGGATGGGATTTCGGTGGTTCGGATTGTTTCTGCAGAGGCCCTCTGCTACTTTTTCCAAATTTGTCGAGCATGCATTGCATCTGTTATCCGACAGCGTCTGCGCCTAGCGGACAACAGGAGCTCGCCAGGCAACATAGCGTTCACCTGTATTGTGAGTCGCTGTGTTCTGCACGTTTCACAGTCGTTGTATACGCGTGTGCTTGGAGCCTGGGGTAATGCGCAGACGGTTGCATTTTGGCACAGTGTCTAAGGGATGGTGGAAACGGCAGACTGCTGGACAGCTCAGGTTCTACATCGTTTGTTGCAGTTGCGTGCTCTGCCCTTTTAATGTGGGCTCTGAAATTGTGTTGGAGAAGTCCGAGGATGCTTACAACTGACGCCACGGCAACAGAGGGATGATAAATCACGTGCCTGCCGAAATCAATAAACGTTTTCAGACAGTGCGCATTTTTGGCTCTATGTGTAGTGCACGTGTCATTTTGCCTCATTTGTTGGATCGAGCGGCAATCATGGCCGCACAGCCGCTGGGATCTCAGCTTGCCGATGTGCTACAGCCAGTATGCTATCACCGCTTATGGTTCTTTGGCGTTGAATTCGGTTGGGACGTTTGAGTATGTTGTTGCCAAAGAGGCGACTGAGTAGATTCACGTTATATTAAGACGCAGCAAATTCGCGCAAGTGCCATGAGCCGATGATCCGGATCAGATTTTTGGTGCTTCGAATTGCTGCCGCAGAGGCTCTCTGCTTCTCCTGCCAACTTTGTCGAGCAAGTATTGCCAAATTTGTCGAGCATGCGTTGCGACAGCGTCTGACCCTAGCGGGCAAGAGGAGTTCACCAGGCAACTCAGCGTTGCCTAGTGAACTCCTGTTGCACGGCTGTGCCCGCCTGTATTGTGAGTCGCTATGTGTGGTCGTTTCAGAGTCGTTTTCTGCGTGTTTGCTTGAAGCCTCGGAAAATGGGCGGATGATTGCGTATCAACACAGCGTCTGAGATGCTTGGGTCATGCTGTGCATCATATATTACAGCGGCGTGCCTTGCGCGTTTGCGCGTTTAGCATGCGCAGTGTAGTTATGCTGGAGGCGTCTTGGACGCTGCGCATCGGCAACAGAAGGATGATATATCACGTGCCTGCGGAGACGACCCAACTTTCGTAGGCAGTACGCATTTCTGGCTGGGTGCGTTATGAATGTACCGTTTCGCCCTTTCTCTTGCATCGAACGGCAATCATGTGCACACACCCGTTGGGCCGTCAGCTTGTTGATATGCTGCAGCCAGTATGCTATCAGCGCTGTTGGTTTTCTGGCGTTGGATTTGGTTGGAACGTTTCAACTTTTTGTTGCAAAGAGGCGATTAAGGAGATTCACGGTATACTGATGCGCAGCACGCACGCGTGAGAGTTATCGCACGATGATTTGGATGGGGTTTCGGTGGTTCGGATTGTTTCTGCAGAGGCCCTCTGCTACTTTTTCCAAATTTGTCGAGCATGCATTGCATCTGTTATCCGACAGCGTCTGCGCCTAGCGGACAACAGGAGCTCGCCAGGCAACATAGCGTTCACCTGTATTGTGAGTCGCTGTGTTCTGCACGTTTGACAGTCGTTGTATACGCGTGTGCTTGGAGCCTCGGGAAATGCGCAGATGGTTGCATTTTGGCACAGTGTCTAAGGGATGGTGGAAACGGTAGACTTCTGGACAGCTCAGGTTCTACATCGTTTGTTGCAGTTGCGTGCTCTGCCCTTTTAATGTGGGCTCTGAAATTGTGTTGGAGAAGTCCGAGGATGCTTACAACTGACGCCACGGCAACAGAGGGATGATAAATCACGTGCCTGCCGAAATCAATAAACGTTTTCAGACAGTGCGCATTTTTGGCTCTATGTGTAGTGCACGTGTCATTTTGCCTCTTTTGTTGGATCGAGCGGCAATCATGGCCGCACAACCGTTGGGATCTCAGCTTGCCGATGTGCTGGGGTTGCTTGAGGGTTGTGGCAATGTAGTGAAGGATGCTCTGCTTTATCTTCCTTCGAGCACCGCTTTTGACTTACCCGTGGGAATGTGGTTTTGCACGGGAAGGAAATAAAGGTCGCAGTCTGCAGCGTTGGAGCCATGAATGACTGGGCACAGGGCTGTACTTCTGTGAGGTTTGCCACATTCGTGGTACTGGACTTCTCAGGCAAAGACTGTGACTACAGTTTATTCAAACGCAGCTCTGCGCTTCACAAAGTGTTTGGTTGACTGGCTGTTTCTGCAGCCGAGTGAAGCGGCTTTTCTGTCTGTGTAGGGAAGTTTCGTCGGATGAAACGCCGCGTCCTTGATAAGGAGGGCTACAGCTAGTATGCTATCACCTCTTTTGGTTCTTTGGCGTTGAATTCGGTTGGGACGTTTGGGAATTCACGTTATATTGAGACGCAGCAAATTCGCGCAAGTGCCATGAGCCGATGATCCGGATCAGATTTTTGGTGCTTCGAATTGCTGCCGCAGAGGCTCTCTGCTTCTCCTGCCAACTTTGTCGAGCAAGTATTGCCAAATTTGTCGAGCATGCGTTGCGACAGCGTCTGCCCCTAGCGGGCAAGAGGAGTTCACCAGGCAACTCAGCGTTGCCTAGTGAACTCCTGTTGCCCGCCTGTGCCCGCCTGCATTGTGAGTTGCTATATGTGGTCGTTTCAGAGTCGTTGTCTGCGTGTTTGCTTGAAGCCTCGGAAAATGGGCGGATGATTGCGTATCAACACAGCGTCTGAGATGCTTGGGTCATGCTGTGCATCATATATTACAACGGCGTGCCTTGCGCGTTTGCGCGTTTAGCATGCGCAGTGTAGTTATGCTGGAGGCGTCTTGGACGCTGCGCATCGGCAACAGGAGGATGATATATCACGTGCCTGCTGAGACGACCCAACTTTCGTAGGCAGTACGCATTTCCGGCGGGGTGCGTTATGAATGTACCGTTTCGCCCTTTCTCTTGCATCGAACGGCAATCATGTGCACACACCCGTTGGGCCGTCAGCTTGTTGATATGCTGCAGCCAGTATGCTATCAGCGCTGTTGGTTTTCTGGCGTTGGATTTGGTTGGAACGTTTCAACTTTTTGTTGCAAAGAGGCGATTAAGGAGATTCACGGTATACTGATGCGCAGCACGCACGCGTGAGAGTTATCGCACGATGATTTGGATGGGGTTTCGGTGGTTCGGATTGTTTCTGCAGAGGCCCTCTGCTACTTTTTCCAAATTTGTCGAGCATGCATTGCATCTGTTATCCGACAGCGTCTGCGCCTAGCGGACAACAGGAGCTCGCCAGGCAACATAGCGTTCACCTGTATTGTGAGTCGCTGTGTTCTGCACGTTTGACAGTCGTTGTATACGCGTGTGCGTGGAGCCTCGGGAAATGCGCAGATGGTTGCATTTCGGCACAGTGTCTAAGGGATGGTGGAAACGGTAGACTTCTGGACAGCTTAGGTTCTACATCGTTTGTTGCAGTTGCGTGCTCTGCCCTTTTAATGTGGGCTCTGAAATTGTGTTGGAGAAGTCCGAGGATGCTTACAACTGACGCCACGGCAACAGAGGGATGATAAATCACGTGCCTGCCGAAATCAATAAACGTTTTCAGACAGTGCGCATTTTTGGCTCTATGTGTAGTGCACGTGTCATTTTGCCTCATTTGTTGGATCGAGCGGCAAATATGCGCACTCAACCCTTAGGATCTCAGCGTGTCGACGTGCTGCAGCTAGTATGCTATCAGTACTTTTGACCCTTGATGTTGCGATTCGTTGCTGCGTTTGAGTTTGTTCTTGCCAAGGAGGCGATTGGGGAGACGCATGTAGTATTGACGCGCAGCGCCGACGCGTTTGTGGAGTCACACAGTCATTCGAATGGGGCTGACGGTGGTTTGATTAATTGCCCCAGAGGCCCTGTGCTTCTCTTGCCAAATCTGTGTAGCATGCATTGCATCTGTTTTGCAGCAGCGTCCACACCCAGCGTGCTTTTCGGCACAGTGTCCGAGGCATGGTGGATACAGCAGGCTGCTGGACAGCTCAGGTTTTGTATCGTTTGTCGCAGTTGCGTGCCCTATGCATTTCGCGTGCGTTTTGCAGTTGTTTTGGAGGCGACCTACGAAGTCTGCAAACTGAGACGCTACAACAGAAGCTTGGTAAGGCACATAAAAGCCGAGATGAAGAGGTTCTACAGGGAGTATGCAGTTGTTGCACTAGGTGTAGTGCATGTGTCATTTCATCTCTTCATTTCGTCTCTTCCTTTTGATCGAGAGGGCAGTCATGCGCACAATGGGGCCTCAGCTCGGCGATGTGCTGCAGCCAGTATGTTATCAGGGTTTTTGGTATTTTGGCGTTGTGTTTGGCTGCGGCGTTTGAATCTGTTGTTGCCAAGGAGGCGCTTGGGGAGATGCTCGTTTTATGGAATCCGAGCGCGCACGTGCCAATGCTATTACGCGTTGATTTGGATGAGATTTCGGTGTTTCGAATTGTTGCTGCAGAGGCCCTCTGCCTCTCCTTCCAAATTTGTGTAGCATGCGCTGCATCTGCTTTGCGATAGCATCTGCACCTAGCGGGCAACAGGAGCTCACTGGGCGACAGAACCTTCACCTGCGTTGGTGAATCGCTGTTATATTGCACATCGCACAGTCGTTGAGGACGTTGATATCGTAGGTCCGTACACTGGCCCAAAGCGAATTACTATTTTCAGACGAAACACATATTGGGGGGTCGGTTTGTGGGACTCGTTTTTCTGTTCCTGGCGTGATGAGGCGCATTTGTGGATGTGTGTGTTGGCTGAAGGAGAAGGAAACCGCGTGCTTTACAATATCGTGTAACGATTCACTTGTGCAGTGGAGAAAATAACGCAGCTAGTAAATTACGCTTAAGAATGAATTGTATTCTTACGTTCAAGATTTATAACGAATGGGAACACCAAGCGCCTGTTTTGTTGTCAGGGGATATCGTTTATGACGCGACGACTTTGACCCTTGGGTTTTGCGGTACGTGGCTGGTTGGGTGATTTTTTGGTGGGAGGACACGCTCTAGCAGGTGCAGCAGGGATGCGTTGTTGTGATCACACAGTGGTGTGAATGAAATGCTTTGCGTGTAGACTGGGTATTGCGGGTGAGCCTGGTTCATCTCGGATGTTCAGGCATCCATTGTATGGTCTTTGTCATAGTACCTGCAAAGTGGTGGGCAGCACATATTTACTTGGCAGCCCAGCCTTCAGATCGCATATGTAGAGCTGTCTGTTTTACGTTTGAAGCTCACATCATGTCCTCGTTCACGGCTTCCGGCGAGGCTGATTGCTGTGCCACTGCAGAGAGATTGGCATCTCCAGCTTCGTCGAGAAGACGCTGAGCCCTCAGGAAACTCACGCGTATGAACACACGCATATGATATGCATCTTCGCGGCAATTCTGGCGTACTGAGCTGCACTGACGCCCTCGTAAACCGTTCAAGATTCAGGCTGGTGCCGTGCTGCATCGTGTACGCGACTGGGTTCGTTTTGTGAAGGTTCATATATGCCGGTTGGCTGCAGACGACGTAAACCTCCTTTAATGCTTCTCAACGCCCTGGAACAATTTATCTACTCGTTGAATCTGATGATGCAAAGTTGAACACCGAGAGCGTCAGTGATGGACATGCCTCAAAAATGTTTTGTGAGGCCAGGACGTGAGACAGCATGGATTCTATCCATATGCGTTCGTGCCTTATTGACGCGGTGCTTTTTCGCGTTGCACTGTTGGAGCTTTGGTCTTCACCTTTCAGAATGCAACGCTGTAATGCACACGAAGTTGCATTTGCAAGCGTTGGCTTTTCGGTGCGGAGGCTGACTGCTCTGGAGAGAGAAGCGTAGGTGTTCGTGTAGCTGGGGACAAGCGGTATATCTGAACGGTGTGAAGAATTTCATCACCCGATTGAGATGTGCTTGTGGTTAGTTCGGCGTACTATGGAGCTACGCGTGAGGCTGCGGGTAGGTTTGGCTACGGCAGTGCCGTTGCGAAATTCAAATATAATCCGGCAGGATAGCCTAGCGGGATTACGTTTGAACTTCGCATTGGAGGTACTCCCATACCCCAGAAAAGGTGCGCCGACGAACTGGCGGTCAGGCTCTAGCTACAGCATCCAGGGATTGTTTGTGTTCGTCTTATCTGAACGATTTGCGGGACTTGCGTGTGCATGTGTGCACATCGAGTGCTGGTCGGATAGGACGGAAGTGCGCAACTGGCGAGCGTGATGGAGCAGTTTGATTATTCCAGCCGTTTTGTGGCTTTCACCATGCGTGTTGGTTTCCCGTGTCGAACTGCACCATTACTTTTCAGTTGGCGTGGTGGGAGGACGATCTACCTGCGTGCTGGCTGCAGGCCTGCAGTCTGTTGTTTCTTCTGTACACCTGGTGCGCTCGGACGTTTGGTCGTGTCTGGGTGGGCTGTATGTGATGAATGAGGGAGCTTTGGCGGCAGTGCGGAAGTTCCCGAGTCTTGACATGGTAGCGCGTTTGCATAGGGCGTTAGGAAACGTGTGCTTCAGGAGCATCTACGAGTGATTCCCCAGGCAGTGCCAGACGCTTCGTTGGCTTTGGGGAGCGTGGATCGGCGAAGGAGATTCCATGTTGACTTCATGCCTGTACAATTGTGGTATATATCTGATGTTTCGTGGTTGTTGCGTGGATGCGTTATTGTGGTCACACAATGGTATTAAGGAAGTGCTTTGCGCGTAGACTGAGCATTCGGGGAGTTGACTCCGCCCGCAATTCTGTCGATTAGGCATTAACCTGCACCTGGGAAGATTTTCAAACGCAGGATTGCCGCAAGGTGTGTAACAGATCACGATATGACGGTCTTGGTGCACGTGCATCTATATCTGCTCCCTTCCCCTGATTGGAGGCTCGTAAAGTTCCAGCAAAATGCACAGGAAGACACATTCAGTTCGCTGGGAGGTGCAACGTTATATACATCGGTATCTGCTTCATGTTTTTGAAGCTCTGATGAAGCCATCTGCCAATGCCTCTGACGTAGCTGGATTCCGTGTTACTGAAGACGGCATAGGGTGTCTTAGAGTGTCGGTATTTATCGTGAAGATACTCACCTTACAGATAGTGAGCAGATATAGATGCACGTGCGCGAAAACCTTCATATTGCGATATGTGACACACCTCGCTGAGGTTCTGCGTTTGGAAACCTTTCCAGGTGCAGGTTAATGCCGTGCTGCGTTGTCTCTCAGATATACGCAAGGGCGTTTGCTTGGTGAGGGTTTGGATTTGCGAGTTGGCTGCAGACAACAGGTACCTCTTTCAGTGCTTTCCCACATTCTGTAAAGGTCCACCCGCACGGTGAAGGTGAGGGTACAAAGCTGAACGTCAACAGGTACAGTGACGGCCGTGGCTCAAAGATGTTTTGTGAGGCCAGGACGTGAGACAGCATGGATTCTATCCATATGCGTTCGTGCCTTATTGACGCGGTGCTTTTTCGCGTTGCACTGATGGAACTTTGGTCTTCACCTTTTAGAATGCAACGCTGTAATGCACACGAAGTTGCATTTGCAAGCGTTGGCTTTTCGGTGCGGAGGCTGACTGCTCTGGAAAGAGAAGCGTAGGTGTTCGTGTCGCTGGGGACAAGCGGTATATCTGAACGGTGTGAAGAATTTCATCACCCGATTGAGATGTGCTTGTGGTTAGTTCGGCGTACTATGGAGCTACGCGTGAGGCTGCGGGTAGGTTTGGCTACGGCAGTGCCGTTGCGAAATTCAAATGTAACCCGGCAGGATAGCCTAGCGGGATTACGTTTGAACTTCGCATTGGAGGTACTCCCATACCCCAGAAGAGGTGCGCCGACGAACTGGCGGTCAGGCTCTAGCTACAGCATCCAGGGATTGTTTGTGTTCGTCTTATCTGAACGATTTGCGGGACTTGCGTGTGCATGTGTGCACATCGAGTGCTGGTCGGATAGGACGGAAGTGCGCAACTGGCGAGCGTGATGGAGCAGTTTGATTCCAGCCGTTTTGTGGCTTTCACCATGCGTGTTGGTTTCCCGTGTCGAACTGCACCATTACTTTTCAGTTGGCGTGGTGGGAGGACGATCTACCTGCGTGCTGGCTGCAGGCCTGCAGTCTGTTGTTTCTTCTGTACACCTGGTGCGCTTGGACGTTTGGTCGTGTCTGGGTGGGCTGTATGTGAGGAATGAGGGAGCTTTGGTGGCAGTTCGGAAGGTCCCGAGTCTTGGCAAAGCTTCCAGATCGTGTTACACATGGTAGAATGCTTGCATAGAGTGTTAGGAAACGTGTGCTTTATGCGCATATAGCAGTGATTCCCTAGGCAGCTGCCAGACGCTTCGTTGGCTTTAAGGAGTGGCGGAGAAGGAGCTTCCACGTTGGCTTCTTGCCTGTGCAGTTGTATATATCTGATTTTTCATGGTTTCTGCAGACAGTAGGCAGTTGGTGCCTTCGACCCTTGGGTTTTGCGTCTTGTGGCCGGTTCCACGTTTTTTTTTGGTGAGAGGCAACTGACTGATATTTGTTTGTTGTGGGGAAGAGTAGGTGTGAGGGGGGTTAATGTCGTTCGCAATTCTAGGAAACTTGCACTCCTCCGTCGTTTGATTTTCGTGCAATTTTCTTCGGGTGATAAGCATTTAATTCACTGGGCGGCGCAGCATGCGGATCATGTGATGCGTCGGCAACTGGTTCATGTCTGAAGCTCAGATCAGTCCATCTTTCAATACCTCTGCCAGAGTTGAATGATGTATCACTGTAGACGGACTTCGGTCTCATAGGATGCGGTATTGATCAAGATATTCACCTTACAGATAGTGCGGAGATATTGACTCACGTGTACAGCGCACATTTTTTCATGATCTGTGACACGCGGCGCTGAAATCCTGCGTTTAAAAAAATATTGCACATTTAAGTTGGTGGCATGCTGTGTTGTCAGGTATGCGCGAGTAAGTTTGCTAGGTGAAAGTTTGGATTTGCGAGTTGGCTGCAGAGGACAGCCACCTCTTTCAATTCTTTCCCACATTCTGTTTAGGTCCACCCGCACGCTGAAGGTGAGGGTACAAAGCTGAACGCCGAGAGAAACATTGGCCGCCGTGGCTCGAAGATGTTCTGTGGGCCCAGCATGTGAGAGCAACGATGCTAGCCATATGCGTTCATGCCGTACTGACGCGGTGCTCTTTCGCGTTGCACTGTTGGAACTTTGGTCTTCACCTTTTAGATTTCAACGCTGTAATGCACACGAAGTTGCATTTGCAAGCGCTAGAGTTGGCGTTTCGGTGCGGAGGTTGACTACTCTGGAAAGAGAAGCGTAGGTGTTCGTGTAGCTGGGGACAAGCGGTATATCTGAACGGTGTGGAGAATTTCATCACCCGATTGAGATGTGCTTGTGGTTAGTTCGGCGTACTATGGAGCTACGCGTGAGGCTGCGGGTAGGTTTGGCTACGGCAGTGCCGTTGCGAAATTCAAATGTAATCCGGCAGGATAGCCTAGCGGGATTACGTTTGAACTTCGCATTGGAGGTACTCCCATACCCCAGAAGAGGTGCGCCGACGAACTGGCGGTCAGGCTCTAGTTATAGCACCCAGGGATTGTTTGTGTTCGTCTTATCTGAACGATTTGCGGGACTTGCGTGTGCATGTGTGCACATCGAGTGCTGGTCGGATAGGACGGAAGTGCGCAACTGGCGAGCGTGATGGAGCAGTTTGATTCCAGCCGTTTTGTGGCTTTCACCATGCGTGTTGGTTTCCCGTGTCGAACTGCACCATTACTTTTCAGTTGGCGTGGTGGGAGGGCGATCTACCTGCGTGCTGGCTGCAGGCCTGCAGTCTGTTGTTTCTTCTGTACACCTGGTGCGCTTGGACATTTGGTCGTGTCTGGGTGGGCTGTATGTGAGGAATGAGGGAGCTTTGGCGGCAGTGCGGAAGTTCCCGAGTCTTGACATGGTAGCGCGTTTGCATAGGGCGTTAGGAAACGTGTGCTTCAGGAGCATCTACGAGTGATTCCCCAGGCAGTGCCAGACGCTTCGTTGGCTTTGGGGAGCGTGGACCCAAGAAAATTCAGAAATATACCACAACTGCAGACGCATGAAGCCAACTTGGAATCTCCTTCTCCTGCCGACAATAAGTGATTGGTGCTTTCGACCTTTGGGTTTTGCGTTTTACGGTTTGGGCGCTGCATGGATGCGTTATTGTGATCACACAGACTTGAGAAGTGCTTTTTGCGTAAACGAGGTGTTGGGGGGTTTCGTTTCGTTTTCGATGACGTCGTTAGGGCAGTCGTTGTTTGTGTTTTGGCACACGCAAGAAGCGTGCGTGAGCTTCATCAGACGATTACGTAGCTCGGACGTTTTTTCCGCCCTTAAGAGAGATTGCAGCCTCTTTGTGCCTCTTGTGCTCGTGCATTCAGGCATCCATTGGATGTAGCTTGGCGCAGGTTTTGGAAGATGCCGCCAATAGATGTTCGTTAGGAATTGCACCGGTGAGATAATTCGATGCATTGCTATGTTAAATCACGCTTGAAGTTTAGATCAAGGTCTCAAGACCTTATGGGAAAGTGAATGGTGTCTCGCTTTTGGCGCCGTGGGGATTTTGCATTTATCGTGCAGGAAGTGCGCAGATAATGACCCAAGTGTGCAGAGTGCATCGTTTGGCGATCTGCGCCATGCGTAACTGCAGTTGCGCGTTTTAAAGCCGTTGCAGGGTCAGCTTGGCGATGCGCTGAATTATTTGTCTGTCTTGTGGTCAAGCCAATTGGCTTGTTGTGAGTGCAGGTTAGGGAAGACTAGGAGCTGTGCGTGGCTGATGCTGAATTAGTATGGCGATAAAAATAGTTTGAACTGTGCTTTGCGGATACTTCCACGCGTCTTCTGCTTGCCAGTTCATTGGTTGGTAGGATGTAAGTTTGCCAATGCTTGTTGAGAGTAGAGCTGCTCAGATATTCGTCTTTGTGAGACAGCAACTAGGTTTTTTCTTGTGGTTTGAAGGCAACGTTTTGACCTCTTCAAGGAGATTTGCGCACATGAGCGTTATTCTCATAACACGTACACTATTCATGCCCGCTACAGAAGTGACAAATGACATGCGGTGCTGTCTCCTTGTCTTCTCGATTAAACATTTACGAGTACTGGTTTAGGAAACAGTTGTGAGGAACATGTTGATTCCTTGTCGGTCTCCCTTTTGGCGCAGACAAGATTACAACGACCTGTACTGTTGCAGCAGAAGCGATTGCTGTTGTAGAGCCCACATTGTTGCCTACACAATTCGTATTGAGGTACTGACAGGTGGGAGTGAACGACAGAGCTGCTCACAAAACGTGATTCAGTGTTTATGCCTCGAGACAAGATAAGTATATTTTTGAGAGCAGATTTCAGCTGAACACACAAACGGGCTAATCTTTGAGCAAAAGATGAGCACTTCTGTAAAACTGCTTGGTCATAGAACCTTGGATTGCGAAGTGCAGTCGAGAGTACTGTGCGTACGTTGCGCTGTGACGTGCCGCTCATTTTTCATGAACTTTCCGGTAATCTTGCTTTCGTTTTGCGCAGCCCAGATGTCTTTCATGAAAGTTTCATGCTACCAACTGTACTCGTCTTTGCATGGGTCCGTCTAGTGCAGAGATTCGTGTTTTGGTGAGCGTGTTTTAATGACGGTCAGATCGCCCGGCTATGTCGTCGCGAATTACTTTTGTTTCAACGTAGACGGCAGATGTATTCTGATGCATATATTGCAGTGCATTTTACAAAGTTGTAGTACAGCTTGTTAGGTTGCGAACGGTGTACTGCGGTTGTGCAGAGCCCGTCTTTACAGTCCCTGAACGCTGTGAATACACTCACTTTTGCGAGGCGGCGTTGAGGACGAGATAGGACTTCGTTTGCTCGGTGGAAAGGCAGAGTTGTATACTCAAAGTGTATTGCACTTGCTTATGCTTCAGAGAGGACAGCAGTCAGTGATTATTGCACTATCGTCTCGGCTGCGTCATTTTCCTTGCTGGTTTCACTAGCCGTGTTGGCGCGCCGCATACGAAACAGGAACGACGGTGTGCTTTTCTAGAATCGTGGTTTCATGGTTGTACGTTCAGGTAAGATACGACTGAACTGCTAAACGCCAGCAATCCCTGTGTGAATTGTCTTGCATAGCAGAGAGCAGAGCTTGGCGGTTGCAAATGGCTCCACAGCAGTCCACTCGCTCGCTGTCTGTCTCATAGTCGATTCCTGTTTCTTACAGAAAGATACATTCAAAATGTCGAACCGAATACACTTACCTAGACAAAAGCGTCACTACGGAACTACCGGGAACGTGTTTTGACGCTCTTGATGGACTGTTTAGAAAAGTTGGTAACTAAATTGAAAAGCCAGGAGGGACTTTATTGGAACTACCAGGCGTGCAGAAACTACGTGCGGTCATTACTCGCTTGAAAACGAGAAAGCAACAAACAGCAATGATGTCTGCGTTATTAGTGATCCGCAAACTCAGAAGTGGACTAACATGTTGTGCGAAATCAAGGTACTCTGCTTGCGGCAGAATACTGAGGAGGTGCACAGAGCCTTGAGAACAACAACAGCTGCGCGTGAAAACGATGGGCGGGACGCCCCACAAAGCTGTATCGTTAATGGTTTTATGAGAGACTACTTGCAGGCGGTGCGTGTGGATCTCACTGCAGTGAAAGCGTTTATGAGGCCAGTGGCAAACTGTTACACACTGGAATGTTGCACTTTGCGGGCGTACAGTCTTGCAAAGGGGTCGCTGTTGCTTCTTCAAAAAAAAAAATCACTTTTCTTGGGGGCTCGATGCTATCACCCAGGGAGTGCGCCGTTGCTAACAGGACACTTTCTCATCGATTTTCTACAGTAGAATCGGCTTTTGTCTGTAAATACTCCGTAGTGGTCATATAACGGAATTAAGCTGAAGTTGAGCGCAGCGGCACAGATACCGCACACCTTCTGGATTGGGTGTTGCTTAGTGAACTGTTTATCGGGATTTTTTCACAAATCATGAGCTGAGTGTTGCCATCTCCTCTACAGCGTCGGTGTGTCGCATGTGAATTTTGTAGGAGCTCAGCTGCACTCGATGCATTATCTGACGAAGCCTTCTCTATGTTTCGGCTACTTGAGCCATTGCCAAATCGCCTATCCCCAGCATCTACTGAGTGCCGGTAGTGATCGTATAATGTGGCAGTTTAATCCCGGCGTATGGGGAATTTGTGCAGCTGGCATCTTCAGCACATTTGTCTGCATAGCTGTAAACGCACGCAACACACGGTACATGTTTAGAGCATCTAGTGTTGAAAACGCGCTTACACTCTGAAATACACATGCTTAGTAGCAGGCGGTCGGGGCTGTATGCCACTGTGTAAGTGCTCCGTGTTGCGCGTTTGCCAGAGAGTCTTTGTTAATGTGTATGAGCGTGTATTCAGCCAACAGTTTTGCAACATTTCACCTTACGATTGAACAAAATAATTTTGAAACTACCATGAAGCTCTAAGCATTCCTCTTCCTGGTGGTGTAGATGGGCTGTGTCAAGTCCGTTTGCCATGACGCCTATTCCTGTGTGGGAGTGCGCATTTTAAGTTCAACTCGGCAGTGTAAGCGTAAGTGCAGCACTCATATCCGTTTCTCTGCATTATGACCACGAGGACCCTTGCTGGAAACTTTGTGTAGCATTGCGCGTTTTGCACTTCCACGGGCTGTTTGAAACCAAATTCTAAATAACACTCTCTCCTGTGTTTCATTGCCGTGGACATGCCCGAATTGAGGTTTGAAACCCGTAAATAGTTCAGTAGGTTGTTTTCAGGCGAGCTTCAAGTGTAAGATACTCGAAAATGCTTGCTTATTAAGGGCAATGGATCGGATTGTCATGAAGATAATACGGGAAAGTGGTGCTCACATCGCGTGCCTGTATTGGAGCTTGAGAGGCTTTTTGAGGATAACCTGCACTTGCATGTACGCTAACGCGACACTTGACTAAGCGGAAGGTGTGTATGTTGGTATGACGTTTCTCAAACTAGACACAATATTCTATATCGGTTCCATGGAGGGTGCGGCTGTTACGCTGAAACTTCTCGAACTGGAAGCAATTTTTTTATATAGATTCGGTGTACGGGTGCGTCTGCTGCGCTGAAATATCTCGAACTGAGACCAGCCATTTTTGATTATACGTATATTCGGTGTATAGTGGGAAATTAATTCCGGCCTTGAGTTGGTGAGGCCCTAGTGTGGATTAGAAAAAGCATTGGCTATTACGGTTTGCCGCGCGTGGTGGATCCTTTGGATTGGTTGTTTAAGGCTGTGAGATACAGAAGAGGAAAACTTGGGACGTCTTAGTACTGAGGATTCTGGAAAGATTGCTTTCAACCTTTCTGATAATGGACTGCTTGATTTTCTGGTGAGCGTATTCGTAACATTACAAACTCTGGTGGTGCAGATTATATGAAGAATGATTCGCATATTTCGTCAGGTTGGCATTCTAGATGGTACGTAGACCTGCCCTACAGCACACAAAACAAATGGTAAGAATACACGATCTGAAGGTTACGCGAAGGAAGTGTAGTGCCCGTAGGTTACGCGAACGAAGTGTAGTGCCCGTAATGCTCAATATATTCGCGCGGATCGTTTCTGCATCTTGAATGTCGCAAACCCTCTCGTGCGCTTGGTTTTCTGCAGCAACAACATGCCTCCTCTGCGTGTAGCATCACATCAATCATCAGCAAACGTCTGCCCCATAGATTTTTGTTGAACTGCAGGAAGTAAGCACACGGAGTGCAAGGCAAATTTTGGCTTATTTGTTCCCTGCTTGCTGGTGATAACCTTCCTCTATCTTTGCCATGTTACGGGCAGAACGTACGCTCAAAAATGTCAGCCACCGTAGGAATTCCTGGCGCTAGAAATTTAGTGGTCGTGAGTTTCCCCAAGTAACACGACCCCAATTTTCTTGAAAGGTTCATGTGGTGCAAGCTAGCCCAACTATCCTCCCAGCATTTGTAGCGCTGCTGCAACGGCGAAAATGTGTTTTTTGCTGTATGGCCCATGCGGGAGATGCGTGCAAGCAGCTCGCAGCATGCTAAATGCCATGCTAAAAGCTAGCTGTGCTTCAGTATGTGCGTCTTTAGAATGGTGCTGATAGTTATGACGCTCTAGGAGCATTTGCCTTCTAATGACTCATTGTATGTAACTTTCCGTCTACGTATTCGTTTGCTCAACATCACATGAAAACTCAACGCCTGTCTAGTCAAATGGACGACATTCACAGTAGACTGTATAGGCAAGCAGTAAAGTGGCGAAACAAGTATTTCATACAAAGTATTCGTCGTCATAGAATAATACTACTTTGAAACGGCAAATCTGTATTGCTTCAAAAGATAGTACAGGCTACGGCGCTTGGACTGGTTGGCCGTGAATTGGTGAACGATCAGCTAGTGAGATTCCTAAAGTACAGATGCATGAGAAGTGCAAACATTAACGCTCGTATTTTAAGCTTAAGTCTGCCATCACGCTTCCCATTTCTGGCAGCGATCATAGCGGGGCAGTGACTCATGGGCTTTGTCATCCGTTGCGGTAACACTATTTTATTGTACAAATTGGTTAAGATTACTGTTTGAACGCATGGACATCGCTTGACCTTCAGAAGGTGCGCCTTGTGGTCCTAGTTATGAGTGCGTTTATTGCGGCTGTAGTGCTAGTAGGTGTTCGTAAAAGATAATGCGTTTTCTGTATTCACTTGGTCTTAGAAACTCTCTGCTGTGCAAAGTGTAGGCAGGAAAATAGCGACAGTCACCTTGCTACGTTGCAGGAAGTAGGGCTCCACTGACATCACAAAGTCGGACGATAAGGCCTGCTTCGTACCATGCGGAGAACGGAACGTAAATCATTTCCGTCATAGGTGCCCCGCATTTTCGTTTGAAGGATTTATCGTTTTCTCAACGAGGCCTTACTAGTTACTTGTTGGCGCATGGTCTTTGTGGCTTGGCAGACGTGACTGTTGCAAGGTGTTCTGAGCAGCCTCCAAAATACAATCTAAGAATTTTTTTATTGCAATCTGTTGTGTCGCACCAGAACGTCAGTCCTGCCAGATCGAGCAGTTTGCCTGCATGGCCGCTGTCGCTAATCCAGGACTTTCTTAATGGCGTATGCATTTAAATGCATTGCTAGATAGCCTTGCACTAGAGATCGTCTTCTGTGTCTGCATGGCTGACCAAATAGAGAATCAGCGACGCGGATGTCAGTTGTCCGTGCGTGCCTGTAGGAACGCGAATCTGAGCTCTGCGGTGCTGTGTTATTTCGTCTCATCGTGGGTTATTAAACGGCGCACGGGTTCCGAAGTGATGCGATTTTTAGAGCGCGCAGCTACGTTACTTTTGTTTAAAAGAAGGCTGCAACTAGCCATGAGCAAACAACGGGAGGGATTGTGGTTCATCAAGTAAAACTAGAGCAAAAAGTCGCCAAAGACGAAAGGATACCAACTTAAAGATGTGCATGGTCTTGCTGTTAGCAGTGCGAGTTGTATTGGAATGCTTAGTACTACATAGTCATCTTCAGAAGAGCATGCATACCACAGATCGGCTTTGCATGCCCTCCCCGTTCAGTGCAGTATCTGTGGAGTGCAAATAATGCTCCGGACGTTTGTTGTGCAGCTGGCAATGATTACAGGTGATTAAATTGGATTTTTTGCAGAACAGTGAGCAGATGCTATGTTTGGCGGGTTTTGCTCGCCTTTTACAAAGTGAACTTGCATGCAGTGTGTCGTCCCAACTGGTTTGCGCTTTCTGGCACTGCAGGATGTGCGTTTGCTGTTCGCGAAGCCAGGCGTACGTTTCTCGTGATCGCACATCACGGGCGATTTGCGCCTACATACAGTGCGGTATTTCGTTGGAGAATAGTCTACAGATCTCGAGATTTGTGCCATAGGAGCTATCGCTGTACAGCAAGTACGTCTATGAGGGAAAGGTTTAGTTTTAGGCTAAGCTAGCCATGATCCTGGCATTTAGCTAATAGTTAGTGTTTCAGTAAGCTTTCTTGCCATGGAATCAGGTCGGCGGGGCTTGTTATGCACGGAATGAGTATTCAGACAGTGTGCTTTTACTACTGGCAACGGTTTTTTTGTTTCGTTTCGCGGCTCTTGATATGTTGTCTGCAACAGCTGAAAGTGTCGAATCAGGTAAGCCCAACCGACTGCTATGAATTCAGTTTTTGTTGGCCAGTATTTTGAGGGTAGAATGGAAATTGCGCTGGTAAGGGATGAAGATGCCTTCACACTGTGAATTGGGGGTCGTGTGCAAGGTAATCATTTTGCACCTGATGTGCAAGGTAATCATTTTGCACCTCATTTTGCACCTGATGAGAATGCTGCACTAATTTTGTAACATGCGTGCCTTTTCGTCACGGTTATATTGTCCGTTCCAATTTAGGATTGTAGACATACGGCACAGTACCACATTTGGGGAATAGTCGTGTTTTTGTGCCAGGTACGTCTACGACGCATTGCCGGGTTCAGCGACGTCCGACAAAAAGTTCTGTAGTAGAGGATCAGCATCAGTGTGCATGCTCGCTACAACGGCCTGGTGTGGGATCTCTTCTAATGCATCATCAGGTTGTAGGCAGCGATAATCTGACAGTCCAGTGGGCGAAATACTGGATGTGTACTGGTAGCTTTGCATCTTTTCGAAGCACGCTTATCCTCTGCGAATGGCCTTTTATTCTAAACAAGGAGATTAAAGACTTCCTCCAAAGTTGCGGAATTTTATCTGGACTGTAGGAGGTGAGCCACGTTCCAGCACAGTATGCTGTGCAGAGAGCTCGTACCGAAACTGTGTGCAGCTGCGGGGGAAGAGTTTTAATTCAGCTTGCCGTGAGCAATTCCTGTTGTGCCTTTCAGGAATCCTAAATAATGAGAAGCGACATTTTGAGCCCCCTGTGAGGGACATGCACATTTGCAGCGCGTAAGCCAGAGGAGGATCAACAGACAGAGGAGTCCAAATTCAAGTTTGCGTTTAGCCTGGTTGTTATTTCTTTCACATGAGGACACTACTGTCACTTCACGTTCAGAAACATGTGCAGCTGTGGCACTACCCAGCTGAACGCTCAAGATCTTTCACATGCTGTGCATATTATAATGATTCTTGTGAAGGTACTGCTGCTTTGTAATTCGGAGTATATTTTTTCGATAAACCACAAACGGTAGAGTATCTCGGGCGTCATGATATATCGGGTTTTGGCTCATTCAAACAACAGAATGGCGAAATCACGGAGCTGGCTCGCGCCTCACCAGCAAGTGCGTCCTACAAGTCATGCAGTGCACGTTTAAGACTTGCTTTCTTCAGAACTTCTTCTGACGAAGTACTCATCCGCACATGGTTCACTTTCTTAGTATCTGTCTAGTCACGCTACGCGTGACTGAGGTGGAGTCTCTCTCGGTGGTATGAACTTTAGCTTAGATTTTGCTTGCACGCAAGGGACTTCAAATCTTTGCTAAAGCAGTACGGGACTACTCTGAAGACACTATGCCGCCCTGCGGCAACATTACATCTTGGAATACTCAATCGACTGCACATTCTATGCGCCATTAGCTAGTAAGATTCGTGCAACACGAAATGAACAACTGCGTGAAGTATACAAACAGCTATAGACCTGTGTTTGCTGCTAGACGATTGCGCTGTTCGGTATTAATTCTCCGTTCACAAACTCTCTGTAGTGAGTAATTTTATCACTTAATTGCATTGACGCTTAGAGGTTGTGACAAAGCATTTCCCTTTGTTGTGTATGTTGATGCACTCATTTGTAACGGCCTCTCTTGAATCAATATTTCTTGGATTTTCGTCGCCCCGCTGCACGTACATTCGATGCATTGGTTCGCAGCTACTGGAAAGCAGTCTCTAATTAGCTTGATCGTACGGCGCAACAGCCCTGTTCTACTGTACTGCAAGAACTAGGCATGCGAGCACTGTCTGACGTCCAGAAAGTTCGCCTTCTGCAGGAGTGTCTTACTGTAGCTAATGGATGCTCTAAGCAACTCCAAGATGTGTATAACTGTTAAGGGACATGTCGTAATGTGGCTTGATCACAGGAATTTTTCGTTATGTGGTCTGTGGAAAGGAACATGTGGGAACACTCTTTCCACACCCTGTAGGATGTACGGCTTGCTTACATGGCATCACAGAGTCAGAGGCCACAGGGCCTTTTCTACAGTTATAAGACGAAACTCAAACGCGCATCTGTACGTTGGGTTGTTGATGGAAGTTTTACAAATCCTTGTTGATCCTTGTGACGTTTGGGTAAAGGTTACAATTGTAAAGGTGCCTGAGCCTGTCCCTAGAATGCGGCATCACTCCGAGTAGAACCGGCTTTGGTACACCAGCTTGTGCGCTTTGTGGGGATTTGTAATACTGACTTCGATGGCCTGTATGTTGGGCAAATGATCACCATAGTGTATTAAGGAACCCGAGGAGCTTGGCGTGCGACCCATTTTGCCAGGTGGTCCTATTAATCCCATTTGTTTATGCTGACGTCCATTCTTCATATTGTGATGCCACGTTTCATGGCTTGCGAAACGTTGTGCCAGGTTTTTTACATCATCTTGGTGAAGTGTGACCTCTTGGGTACTTGTGAAGGCGCGTCCACCTTTGAAGAAATGTCAATACAGCATTCACTCACGCTATTTGCTGGTGCGTTTCGTATGTGTGCATGTATAATGCATGAATTGATCGAAGTTTACTCGGACGAGAAACGTGTTGTATATTGGCTGGGAAATCATTTTTAGTGTATCAGGAAAAGATAATTGTTTGATGGTGAAACTGGAAATGCATTTACGGTGCACGACAAGTTGGTGAGGCAGTTTGAACATAAACAGAACATTCAAGCGTGAAGGTTGTGTCTGTCAGACACTGTTTCGCCATTGCACGTGTTTTCAAAGGAACGAACACCCAGATATCTATCATCCAGACGCTGCTTCTTCCAATGCGGATATGGCCTATCAGCAACGGTGGACGTGGCATCTAGGCATCTAGGCTATGGTCGCGGAATGACAGCAGCTTTTGAATGCTGCGCCATCAAGAACAGCCTTTGACCTGTTTGGGGTTGAGCTCTTAACCTTACCTCATCTGGATGTGGCATATGGCTTCCGGACCGCTGTGACTAGCTAAGTAACACACGAAGAGCTGAGTTGACAGCTAGTATTTTATTCTCATGAAACGAGAACTCAAAGGCACAGCGGCTTGAATGCATGTAGACAGTGCGGCGCCTTGTACATTTGGGTGGTTTCTGACCGCGTCCGTAGTAGAGAGGGCGCGCATGCGCTTAAAAGCCTTCAGTGCGCCATCACGAACCATATGTGCACAGGCTGGGTAGTAGGAGGCCGTCACCCTCCAATAAAGAACGTGCGATAACACGTAAAATCGTCTCTCGATGCATATAATTGTACTTGTCTTGCATTCACTTCCTGAGTGGCTTGTTAGTAGAGGGCTTCACTAGTCGTTGGAGGGTGTTTATGATTGGCTCTACAGGCGTTCTAGCGTTCGTTGTAGTCCTGTGCATTGCAACACCAGTGCGCAAGCGCGTTTGGTGTTCTTGCTGATTTGAAGGGGTCAACCAACACTTTCTGTTTGCACACAGGGCAGAGGGGACTCTGAAGCTGTCCACCGGGGCTTCTGCAGCGCAGGCTTTCTCTGCTGAGGAGAATGCCGGCTATAGAGTGGCAAACGGTGAGTCGCTTACGAAGAGAGCAGAATGCATACGTAGAGGACTCGGTAGTTCGCAAAAGAAGCATATTAGCGTGCGGCGGAGTAGTGCCAGTGTCTAAAGATGCTTTGGAAGTGCGAGACTGCTGCTTTTGGCTTTCACGCAGTTTCTTGGCATCTACTGATTCATGGGTTTTATGCAAGCATGTATGTCGAAGTCGCGTGGGAAATCATCTTATATTTCTTAGATGAAACAGCTTGACGTCCCTCGCAACGTAGGACGCTATTGCATTCTTCCTAGTCGGTTCATGCTCGAATAGGTACCTTTTGGCTTAAACTGGGGAATTCACACCGGCGCCATTTGGATGATTTTCGCAATCAACTAACGCAGCTGGCATTATATAAGACCACGAGCACTGGTAACGCGCACCAGCGTTTCTATGGAACGAGCTCTCTGTGGTTTTTAAGAAGCAGGCTTAACGTGTGAAACTGTCAGAGATTCGTTACTGCTGCCCTTGCTTACACCACTCATAGCGGGCTGCAGATCGACAAAGATTTCCCGTCTATCAAGGCTGCTTTCAGGGTGTGAGTTTGTAGTTGTAGCAGTGGGCAGTTTTTTCGTAGATCACTCTGACACCACGGCATGAAGGATTGTCACCTGTGCTTCCGCGATTCGCCAATATCTTCCTGTCTGTTTCACAGTAAAGTAATCGCAGTGGAAATACTGAATCGCTTTGTATTAGTAAATTGCTTCTCGCGCTAAGCGCTCTCCCGGAATTCCTATAATTTGCGGTGCGTTTGTCAACCCTGGCATGCCCGTTCGCAAACGCGTTTTTAAGGTTACGGTATTGAGATAACATCTAATATGGCCAGTCCAAAATTTTCTTAGGAGTGCCTCTGCTTGTAGCGTCTGCCCAATTGGCCGTACGGTGCTTTGGGAATAAAACAGGATTAATGTAAGAGCTCCAACAGTGTCTGTCACGCTTAGGTTGCCTCATTTGTGGGCAGCGAATTGCATCTGGGATCCTTTTGGTCCCAACGTTTCCCTGCAGTTTTGGTTCATTCTTAATTCTGAATATATCGAACTGTTTTTTTGCAAAGTAATTGTTCAACCTTCACGTGAGCTGCTTAGGGCATCGCACATCAGGCAGTATATCTGCGCGGCCTGCCACAAAGGGCATGAGACTTTCGCCTTCGATCGTACTGTTTTGTCTAGAGTGATAAAAGCAGCATCAGCATTTCAGGAGTGGAACGGGGACGATGCATGTGATTCGTAGACATGCTTCATGGCTGATTTAAACACAGTGACCGCGTAGCCCTGAGCATGGAAATCACGTTCCTAGTCGTTAAATCTATACGAAAAGTGTTGACTAAGAAGAAATCATAAAAGCCTGGGGGGCAAAACGTTTTCCCAGTGAAGTCGTATTGATACGGCAGCTGCACGGAGAGAAACTTCTTAACGTTATGAAGGGTCTTCAGGTTCCCAGAATTACGTTGCTGACTAATCCTAGTGCAGCTGCACCACATACAGCAGCTCATGGCAGTACTTATTACAATGCATCATGGGGCGCTGGGCTATCCAGGTGTCGCGGTAGTTCAGTGAGTGCGATACAAGGGAGTGAGCAGCCTTGCTGTAGTTAGCATGGAGACATGGCAGGTTTGCATTCATTTTCTTGCGCTAGTTGGTGCAACCACAGGGCATTTTGCGTAAACAATTTGAGACTTTACCGAAGCTGGAAATGCATGTGACCCTGTTATCCTTCGCTGAAAATAGGACGTAACATGATGATTTGTCTGCTGAGCAAAAGTCATCAAATGGAAAATAGGAAGTGAGCTGCTTGCTTTTGAACTTACTCCCGTCCATTTTGCAAGAACTACTGGAGGTTCTGCTGGCTTCGCCAAACTACCTGTAGCTTTGACTTATCTGGCATTCACATGTGGCGTGCCCCATTAGTCTTTGGATCTAATTTAGCGGTGAACAGGACATCTCGTCTAAGCAACGGCCAATTTGTTGATTTGTATATTTGAGCTAACTATCATGATGACGCATAGACTAAGCGTGCCTTCTCTAAACAAATTCCGTGTCTGCTTGCGTGTTCCGAGGAAAAGAATATACTTGGACAGGAGCTTGCACCTGGTCGTTTGGAGGTGTAGTTACTGGCAAAATGTTGCTTGCTCGGAGATAAAGGGGATCCAGTAAATAGTATTTCAAGGACAGGAGTTCTCATTTTTGTCTAAAATATTCTGTTAAGGTGCACGGTGCGGATGACACTAGTTTCATAGCAGGGCGGATCCGTATGCTAGCACACCGATGTCGCTCTGGTTCAACCGAAAGAGGTTTCATCTGAAAAGCAACGCGTTTGTCATTTGACGCTCTGTGTACGAATAGGAGGTGCGCAGCATGTATGAGAAGAACGGAATAGCCGGGACAATGACGGAAGTCATTGCATACGGAAGTGCACCCCTGTGCCATAGGTGGTGGCAATACAATGGAAAAAAAGTTGCGTTGTGTAATTAAATACCATTTTATATTTGAACCACGTTTTGAGGTCATGGACTTGTGCTTGCAGGGCAACAACATGCTACCTCATATGCAACTGCACACGGCCGTGTTGCCGTGGCTGCCTGTGTTGAGATAGAATGTCGTGGTTGCGCCTGGTAATGATGGCAGCATGCATGCTGAGACGACAGTACTACCGTGTTTACGCACAATCAAAGCAGCAGACCGTTTAGATATCGGAAGCAATTGGAGTGCTTCATGGCGCAGAGCCTTGACGGGTCTTCGGGGTGTACCTTTTTCATTCTGTGCACTTGAGCAGAACCCCAGAGAACATTCACTGGTCTTCAGGCTATACGATTTTTCACTATGATGCAGTTGAGCGCCAGGAACGCGAGGGGAGTTCGAAGCAAGTTTTCTTGCGATGGCAACACTCCATTGTTTCGTTTTGAATTTATTTCCTGTAGGACATTATTCCCTAGAGGAAATGCGGCAGAGACGAAACCACCTATTTGACATATCGCTCTATCAGTTCGGGATTTGCTTGTTACATTTACAACACTTTCCTGTCATGTGCCTCTTATACGGATGTCTTACTGGTCATGCACTAGTTGGCTTAGACAAAATCTCGGGCAAGGAGCTTTTGAGTCTAGTAAGCGTTAATTTGGTGAAGTGCAAATGTAGTGGCTCTCACAATCGGCACTTATAAGTGTCACTTCGAGTAACCAATTAAACTGAACGCAGTATCGGAACTGAGCGCAGTATCGGAACTCGTTTAAAGGACAAGTATTGCACTCCAGCCTGCGGTACTTGTGTGCTTATTTCAGCTTGTGCGCCCTACTGACTCCTGCGCTTTTTCTAAATTTACTTTGCTACCAAACGTTCTTGAGAAGATTTTCCTCAGAAAGCTGCGCATTTAGACACATTTGCCCTGCAAATGCGAAAATACCAAAAACATTCCCTCTTTTTGGATACCAAACATGTTTGGTATCCATGTGGATGAGTTTCTTACACTGTCATTTGGCGCGCAGACGCATTAAAGCCGATCTCCAGGAAGGCTGTTTATCCACTGTTCCCACTGCAGTATTAACAACATCTGCGATCAGGGTTTTTGTTCGGTCTTTTGCAAGTAGTTGGTAAGCATTTGTCGGTCGGAGGCCAAATTACTTCACTCGCCTGGTTGCATAGTGATTGACTTGTGTTTTAACAGTATTTGATGTACTACAATGCAGTCACTGCGTTGGGCGATGAGCCTTGCTAGAATTTTGTTCGATTCGTCCTACCATGTCGTGTCAGCGTTCCACTGTTCATAGGCGCTCGTTTAGCAACTTAATCAATGAGGAGGATTTGCTTTTGCGTTAAGCTGTTTGCAAGTGCAAGTACTAATGCGATTGTACTGGCTTTCCACATTTTTCTGTCACCGAAAGTCCATTATCAAGGTGATTAAGAACCAAAGTGGAGAGAATAGGAGAGCAACGTATATCTGCACACAATCAGTCGATGCGGCGTATGGCTGGAACTTTAGAACGGCTATAAGCGCATTGTTTTTTAGGTTAGCTCAACGCTTAGGCAGTTGTTTGTGTTCACAGTTTTCACCTTGCGCGAGTTGAGCGTAGCATACAGCCGGTGCTTCTACGGAAGTAGGCTTGCGATGCACAGAGCAGCTGACTTCTTGGGTTAATCCTGGATGTGAACCTCAGAAGAAGGAAGTAAGTTGATTATGAGTTGATTTAGGTGCGGAGGACGTCAATGGACAGTAAGGCACACTCAGTAGTAAACTGGGAATTTCAATCGCGTACACCGCCTTCTTGTGTCATTTACTTATGCAGAGAACGCACCAAAACGCAACGTGCCTGCAAGTTAGGCTATGAAAGGACGCCAAATATTACAAGCCTCTTCCGGAAGTGACACTGCTTCAAAAGCAGTACAGGCCGAACCTTTTCCTTCTAAACGTTTCTTACACAGGGAACATTTTGTGTTCTTCACTGACCCGCCCGCCATGACTGAGCCTGCGTACATGTGAAATGAGACCAGACCAGATGAACAGGAAACGCCTGTATGACGTTAAGAACACTTTTGTCATTGGCGCGTTCCATGAGGATCGGCCACGGCCACTGTCAACGTCCAGCAGATTTGTAAAGGACTGAGACGTTCATACCTGGATGGAGCAGTGCATTAATTTCTGTGTCAATTTATAAGCTTCATCTTGCGCTCTGCCAATGCAAAGGAAGTATGGCTCAGTTGACTTCCGGAAACAGGGTTTGTACGACTAACGTCTGTTCCTACGTCACCTATCGGCAAAGAAATAAACCGTATCGGGGGCCACTCCCAGAGTGATTTGATGGCACACCATTCCTTTTGTCTGCCCCAAGCGAATGCAAGCAGCTTTGAGCAGCTCACGTTACTGTATTGGGCTGCGCGTTACCTGCTAATGCCTTTTTAAAATACGCAGCAAGTTAGTCGCTTTGGTGCCATGCCCATAAATGGTTTGCATTTATATATGCATCGATATGCATCGACGTGCTTAGGTACGCCCGGCATGACTGCAGTCGACTAGGCAGCATGAAACATGACCAGCATGTGACTTCCCGCTTCTGTAGTTGTGCTTCTCTACTCGTCTTATCAGTTCACTTTTTCGGTGGGCGCAACGCACCCCTGTCGAGCGCATTCCACGCAGTAACTGGAGCTTTGTTTGTTCTTGTGGCTTCAGCTTACATTATGAAGATATTTGTGCATATAGACAGATCTGTATGTTGGCTTTTCTTCCACGTTAGGCTTGAGGCTTTCTTCGAAGAATGCAAGCTGCGGCGATTCGATGCAACTAATTCCGCATTCAACCGATGTGTGTGGCGCACCACAGTCTCCCTGCAGACAGTCTTCTGCCGTGAACAGCGTGTTTTGGGTATATATATATATAGCGAACAACAGCAGTATATACCCATATATACACAGAGGGGAAGATTGTTTCGGTTGCTTTCGCATGGCGTCAAGGGCAACGGGATGCCTAACCGCGTTTTGGCCTGCAGTAGTTTTGTTTATCAACCTGTGCTGACGACGGAGCGTGGATTCCGCCAAGCCACAGTTTCATTTTTATCGGAGAAAAACACCTAAACGTTTAAATGTTACGTTTTAATTAGGTTCGTGATACAGGTATACTTCCGAGCAGCCTTGAACATCTATTGGACATCTCAGACATCCAGCTCGTAGCCGCTCGTGGCCCGAAGTGGGCTGGTGCCATGATGTAGTAGGGTATAACAGTCAACAGTTTTCTGGACATTAGTTTATCTTGAGATCGTTTTGGCGGTTTAAACAGTTCTTTAGTAAGTACTTGCGCGCCAGTCACAGCCGTTGTGCGGCACGACACACACGAGAATAGACTTGCTATCGCCTTAGCGGCCGCTTCTAAAACGGCTTCCGAACCATTTGCCCTTGCACTGAAAAATGTTGGACACTCTAGCACAGCTTAGCTGGTGGGCAAATCATTTTCAGCACTTTTGGTGTCCTGATGAAGAATTACGTCGTATTCCACCTGTTTCCTGTGTAAGCGTTTTTTAGCAACGCAGACCTCCAGCGAGCAGTTCCGTTGAGAATAGCTATGATCGCAGCAAATATAAGCAGTGGTGTTATGCGTTGCCATGTTTTTTCAGTGTTAGCAATGATTTACTGTGCTGCTGCCGTATTTTCCCTGCAATCAATTTGCACAGAACGATACGTAATGTTTACAGGAAGTCAGTTAATGTTGGGGATTTCTTGATTGCTGCGCTTGGTCGAGTAGTTACTGGTTACGACTAACTTTTCACAGCACGGAGCGCTTCAAATATGTGTTACTGCTTTGAAGGGACGCATTCCTATCCAGTACGGTTCGGACGAATTCGCTCTGAGTGGTGTGTTACAAACATTTGCTTGTTTTCATCGAAATTGACGGTTTCCTGTGGAGTGGTGTTTTACGGAACATCATATTTGTTACGCCTGTAGCAAACTTCAGTTACAGCTTTGCCGGAGTAGGGACATTGTCAATGGCGACGTTTCTGAATGACATACCTTCCAGTGGTACAAGCGAGGCAGATAGATCGAATGACCGACAGCGCGTGAGCTAGTGCGGTATTCATGGCTTTGATTTTGGAACCGCTTCATGAAGGATGTTTGCATAATCATGTGTGCTTTATTTGCCGTTCCTCAAATGCAATAGACAGATGAAAGGATAGGATGCAGACTCGCTCTTCTGCCAACAATGTGAGTCGTATACTGCCATTGTTGATGTAGTGAAAATATAAGCGCATTAGAACTGTGATTGGCCATGCGACGAAAACGAAGCGCCACCAATAGCTCTGTGCACGCTTGTGTTTTTGAATATTTGCATGCATTTCTAATATCCAGAATGTAGGTCTCCTGCGCGATGCAAACAGAATCTGCTGCTGTGAAAGCGCCTCTCTCTTATTGCGAAGAAACGGTTCTGTGTCTGTTCCATCATTTCCCATATTTCCAGCGGCTTCAAATGGCAACTTGTAGAAAGTCCGTTTTCAGACGTTAACAAGTATCCCTTTCTGAGATTGGAGGGGAAACAGTATCTTTAGATTGACACTTCAGAGATTTTGAAAACTCGAAAGCTTCCGCTGTGATCGATATTGCTCTGTGAGGTTTTGCATTCAGAATCGGTCGTATCGTGTTGCGGGGTAGCGATTAGGTTTATATTTGTCCTGCATAGAGCTATTTGCGTTGTTTTCATATTGGTCTGAATGTGTTTAGGTGTGTTTTGCTGTGCAAACAACAGGTAGTTTCCATTTCGCAAGATGAACTACGTAGATGGTACGTCCTCTAAGGTCACAAATTACTTGAAAAGGCAAGCCAGGATTTGTGTGTGCATGCCATGCATATTCCTCGCGGAAGAGTTTAGTACAAATTGTACCTTACAATGGTTTGCGTGTGTGTAGCTCCCGAAGAGCGACATGGTAAGTTTGCAAGCCCGCCAGTGGTACGCGTATGCGGTATATTGTGTTCTCAAACTCTTTTGGATTAGAATGTATGTCGACGCGTTCCTGAAGAAGCACAAACAGGTCTTTGTGGAGGTCTCTGTGACAACGAACTGCGTGTTTTGGCAGCCATTAACGTCTGCAGGAAGTGCGAGTTATTTCTTTGTATTCTGAGGCATTTGTTGGTACCTCCAGCTTTCATTCAAAGAAGTGCTAGATTGTTAGAAAACAATGGAAAAGCCATAACTTAACATCCACGCGCTTCAGCGTGAGCGCTCCCCTCTTCAGCATCTGTGGTACGTATCGACCAGCGCTTGCGTATGTTTTTGCTGCAGAGTGGCAGCATACTTCAGACAGGCACACTACTCGTCACCGCGTAATTCACACCAGCACGTGGGTCCTCAGTGTCGCACCAATGAAGCGGCAATTTGGGCTGTGTCTGTCTGAGATCAACTAACGTTTTTTTGCAAGATGGGGCGTTTAGCGTCCGTTGGTATGGTCTCCTCTCTGACCCTAAGTTACTAACGAAACCACGTCGATCGCTTCTGGCAGGCTAGACGTGCATTTAGGCAAACACGAAAAAGAAGGTAGTACATTACACAGACGCATGTGTTTATTGACGAGAAATATGTACCATTGGGCTGAAGGATATAGTAGCCGCAGAGAGCATGCTTGAAAAACAAGTTGGTGAGTATCATATCCCATGAGGTACATAGGGCAGCGGTCTGATGCAGAAAGGATGCGCGTGTTCTTAGGCGACAGGATAGTTTTGAAAAGTTCCTCAAAACGTGATGCGATGTATTGTTGGGACAACACTTGGTTGTAACATCTTGCGTCTAACATGGGAGTATTTTGGAAGCTGTGGCACGGGGGACAATGAGGCTTGCTGCTACAACTGCATCGCCGCAGCGTAGCGGGAGTTGGCTTGAAAACACAGACACATGAATTCTCTTCTAGCCCTTGCAGACAGGTCCAGAGGAGAGCCGTAGAGACCTGAAGTGAACACCGATAATTGTTGTTTCTAAGAAAAATACTCAGGGAGTAAGTATTCTCTCTGTTTGTGTCGAATGTGCTTGGTATCCAGTTTCGTCACTGAGCATATGTTTCAGCATGCTGTGCCTTGTGAAGCTCTTGTACTCGTGACAGCATGTTTCTACCAGGGCTAGAGCCCGAATAAAAAGGACAATCTTGCAGGACAGCGTAATGATACCCTCAAAAAGTCCAACTAACAATTGCGTATGTTTCCATGTGTGCGTGCGCCAGCGGAGAAAATTCATTGCTTGATCTGTAGACCCATGTCATTTTCTTGGACCCCGGAATATTCATTCGTGTACTTCACTAACATGAACCTTACTTACGAACTCTATTTTGTTTTGTATCTTGTGTCTGTAAGAGCACGTTTGTTCACGTGTTAGAATGGCATGCGGCAGGGAAAAACAGTGTTTTCCAAAGCCACGTAAATCCAGCAGTAATCTCATTTGCAGAAGCACGTGCGCCTACTATGTCATTGTGCACCTGACATGTAGCATTTGTTGTTACACTCTTATACACTCTTGTGCTTGAAGAAAAGTGTAACTGCTAACGGTAATACAAATCACTGAGACTCTTGAAAACCGGTGATTGCTTTCTCGCTTGCATTGTCAACCGTGTCGACGTGTCGACATATTGCTGACAACACACAATTACTGGCATTGCAAAATTGTCAATAACTATACACTGGTACAGTTTTTCTAGTGTATGGAAGAGCGCACAGGGACTAAAGTAATGGCGTGATGAGACCGGGCACATTCATTGCAAGGATCCCGTGGTATTTTCAGCAACCTACTTAAGAACAAAGTGACCATACCGCATTGCAAACGATTAGCTTGTAAGTCACTGTTAGCAACGCAAAGAGTATCGATTCACGCTCAAGAGTATAAAGACATGAAGGAGCGCAATAGCACGCTAGTGCTTCTGTTGCTTCCTAAGGTATAGAATTTTATGTTCGATAGTTCGGGCGATGAGCTTGCACGCGTTGAGAAAACGTACATCCATATCTCATCTGCGCAGGACATTAGCATGGTACTTCATAATGACATAACTTTAGATTTGATTTCCTCTATGCACATATCTGGCAGTTTGACGTATGTTCTGGAATTGTTTTGCCAGCGAATAGCGCTCTTGATCAGCTTGAAAGCGCATGAATCATTTTTCTATTCGCAACGGGTTTCCATACGTTGACGTAGTCTTCGGAAGTCATTGCCTCACTGTTGCCATATATAGTGACTCCCTGTAATGCTTTGGAGGAAACGAAGTTCTAAATGGCCTGCACCAGCTGGCTCCAGGCAGTGCGCCTTGAACGGTCTTGTACCTGTTTTCTGCCTGTATGAGAAAGTATAGAGAAATTTTTGACAAGCTTAGCCGCTGTCTATCTAGGCCGTTCACTATGCAATCTTATCTGTTGCGCAGCCACCTTCTTCTTGAGGGACTGTATGATTGGATCCGTATGCAGTACCCCATATTTGAACTCCAAATTGGTTTGTTTTTTATTCCAATAGAGAGTGCGCTTCTAAGAGTAATTTTCGTCCACGTGTATTCTTGTAGTTAGATTAGAGAGGGGATGCATTTACAAACTATGGTTTGTGTAAGTCTGTGCCTTACAGCATGCATCTCAAATATTTGCCTAGTTGCATCGCCGCCTTTTTCATTTAAAGCACATGCACTGTAGTGTGGGACCTAACTTACGGTTAACCCTTTACCACTGTAGAGAGTACGGTTAGAACATTGTTAGTGGCCAAACGCCACTCGTCAGAGTACGCCAATTGCTCATCTCTGAGTAGTCGCGAGCTGCACAAGTCTTCCCTGCCGAGGAATGCTGAGTAGGCGATATGCTTTATGTGCAACAGCGTAGTTGTTTTCTGTCATGCCTCGAGGTAGCGCATGCGATACATAGCAGGACGATTGCTGTTGAAGTGAATATTCGCCCCATCGCATAGACGCTTTCCAGCTTGTAGGTCGCAATGTTCCAGATGTTCACAGCGACTGCATCGTCACAACTTTCGACTGCACTGCCTCCACGAGCGATTAGCCTGAATTTTCCTCCCACAAGGGTAGACGCGTACAGCACGTGTTTGCTCGGTGCAGCACTTGTGGAGCTTTCGTCAGACGGATTATTTTGCTGACGCATCTTGCTGTGGATACACTGGTGAGTTCTTAGCCACTTCCCCACTAACTGCCAGCCAAAGAAATTGAACCTGCGAAAGCTACCTGATATGTTACGATCAGACGTATTAACGTCCGAACGAGTCTTACATTGAAGATGCTAGAATGTCAATTTCCCGTGTGCCTGGAGCTGACGGGCATCCCTGTCAGAAAGTTGAACCACCTTATCTTCGGCGGAGAGACATCTTCAGTAGAAACATTGTTTCTATTTACCGGTGCATTCGAAGGAGCAGAAGAGGTTGGAGGAGCTGCTGTTTTCAACAGAGAGTAAGGCTCAAGAGGAAAACAATGGAGCAGGGCTGGGTCTAAGTCTGCAGTGGCAGCTAGAGGGATTGCTCACATGCTTCAGAGGCTCTCGCACGTGGCTTTCTCTGTACAGTCGCTAATGAATAGCACTAAGCGCTCGTGGTCAGCACGCGGGTAATACTGAAGACGTTTGGGAAGAAGATGGAGAACATCTGCTGCGTACTGTCCTAGTTGTTTGCTTGAATTCCTTCCTTTTGAGACTTTCGCAGCTCCGTGCTGAATAGTTGCTGTAGTCTGTGGCACATGTGACTAGTTCACTTTGTGCAAAGTTATTCCTATTGTACTCCAAGGCTGCAGCCAGAGCAGTGATGATAGTAGTGTGAAGGTTGTGCCGACGCAGCCCACCATCGAGTAGCGGAACACCCTATGAACGGCTGCTTCTGCAGGGTCATTTATCTGTCAATGCATTCAAGCTGGCAGACATGGACCATTTTGCATTTCGTAGATTAAGAAGCTTAGTGGGGTGGCACTCTGGGAAATTTTTGCACGTGCTGTGTGAGGCATCAAGCGGAGCATGTGCACGTGCTCAACGTTGTGGCGCGTTAGAATGTGTGACCGAAAACACATTAAAGCATTACATGCATTTAACACGAAGCGTGGAGTGCAATATAAGCCTTCACAGGGACAGAACGTGAGCCACTCACGAGGCTAGAGCATATCATATGAGACTGATGGCACACTATACCCTCCCAATTCAAAATATGGAACCACCGAATTTTGGAAGATGGTGGATGCAGATATTCGAATGAGAGAAGTATGTTTGTGTTGGGGCTTCCGCTGAAGAGGTTACAAAAACCTACTCGTCATCGTTGAACAGTTCTGTTGGACGCAGCATAAAGACAAAGTTTTAGCATGCCAAGAAATCCTCGCCCTTATAAAACGGCGCTGAGCTTTTGGTGGTATTTTCAATTTTTTGAGTTGTCCTTATGCCGCAAATTTTAGTCGACATTCTTTTACAGGAACCAGCACAGTGGCAAGTTTAGTGTCCAGTTGAACGTTGCTTCTTCTTGTCCCGAAAAATATACTTTTCAAACTCGTGACGGTGTGTACTCCTTTCACATTTTGCCTCACTCCAACAGGAATAAAAGGACGAGCATTGCCGCTGCAGTGCATCTGACCTGGGCATGAAGAGTGATACATGGCAAGACGCAGAAAAGTGCCAGATGGCTGGTCGTGCCGAATCATGGAGCATTCTATGCTCTTATGATCCGAGAGTATTTCATGCCATTGAATCACGTTGCATGCACCGAATGACTCGTCTTCAGTTGAAATCAGATGTTAAATAGCAGCAGCCAACTGAGGTCATGCTCGCAGGCGAGCAACGCAAATATTTTGAAGAGAGTTACTTCAGGGAGGCTGCCGCGGACACATTTCGTAACAATTAATTTTGTCGCAGACTATCAGGTCCAAAAAGCACAAGCCGAGGCATTGTGTTCGCCAGAGTACGGTTGTATAAAGAGCAAGCGTCATCCATGCAAACAGCTCTTCACTTTACGAAAAATCTCTGGCGACCTCTTATCTATGCTCAAGAAGCAGTACTTGGCGCCCATATATTGTGGCCTGAAATGGGAAACCAGCGGCGTCAGCCATGCATAAACTGGTGCATTTGTTGGCTAGCAGCTAGGGCATTGCCTCAGAGGCTTACTTGCCATGCCGTTTGCTGCTGCGTAATACCGGATGCTTTATGCTCCTGCAGGATCGCCACCACAATAATGCACTTCGAACGTAAACTCACATGCTTTCTTCTTCCGCGTGGGTTGCTTGCTACAAGGAGATCTCTAGGCAGCTCCTTTCCCGATGGAGTTCTCGGCTCCACAGTGCATCTGGCTTGGTGCTTGTTTTAACTCTTTTCTGTCGGCGGTTGCGTTAGCTCTTCTGGTATAAGCAGTGTGTACATGCTGATACAGGGAGAAGTTGCATATATCAGTGTGAGGGTTTGGCGAAATTGATCTACAGGGTTCCTAGTATTGCGAAGTGTAATCGTATTTGTTGCCTTTGGTTGACACAGGACGTTGCGCCTAGTTGTGAGCTCTTCAGTCGAACGTGCTCGCTTCTCTGTTGTTCGTTCGCTTACATTGTCTCTCGCATCGTTATGCTGACATTCGAGTCGTTCATGAATGGCATTACAAACTGTGGAGGAATGGAACGATTCTTATGTGCGCGCTTGGTAAGATGGCTGAAGCCATGTAGCAGATAGTGCTGCGGGGAACTGATGATTGCGTTTCGTGCAATTGGCCCGTAAACGTAGCATCTATTTTCCGAAGCCTGTGGGTCAGCGGATGGGGCGTGCCAATCACTGTGCGTTGCGCAGATGGCAGATGCCGACACGCTTGGAACGGTTATGTGCTATGACGCAGTTTACTATGTTATGCTTCCATTCCTGAAGGCTTTTGTATGTCGCAGTCCTGAGCAATGACAAAATTGAGCCTTTTCTTACTCAGTATAGAGATGCTGCTTTAGTTCAGCACGCTTGCCTAAGTCTGCTTGCTTCAGTCAATCTGGCATATGAGGCCACTGTAGTTGCAGGTCATTATTCATTGAGGAACGCAACCAGCTGTTAATTAGTATCCAGTGTCGTGACCCAGCAGGTGGCAGACGGAGCTGAGACCAAAGGGCAGTGGCCGGTTCTGGCCGATCACGGGAAAATCGGGGGCGACCCAAAATGATGTCGAAGTGGTTTCTTCCTCAGGAGTTCTCGCGGTGCTGATTGCTATTCTAAGCAGGGAGACTGCGGCGCCCTTCTGTTCTTGTAATTCACTTATTCGCCGCTATGTACACCCAGTAATTTGTTTTTTCTGAAGCACTTCTCTCTCAGAAATAATTTGCGAAATGCGCCCCAAAATCCAGGTGAAAGCTGAAGGAAAACAGATATGCCATGCTGTGTATCAGGGCTGATCAACAGATTCATCGAAACTGACAGACAGGATAAGGATCCAGCATGAGTGAAGAATTCCACAGGTTGATGTTTCCTTGTTAATTTCTAATTGCGGTCTTGTATAGAGAACCATTATCAGCTTACATCGCCCAGTTCGTGCCCACACAAATCAGAAACTCTTGCCTTGTAGGGTGCCTGTTTCATATCTAGCTTGTGCGTACATGATGAGTGCACGTTCAAGCATTCAGCACATTCAGTGGTTACTTTTGAAGAGTACGGATTTGTCCCGCACTCTTTTTATAATTGGGAGCATTTCCCCACGATTTTGTTTTTCCTTCAAGCCTGTGTGTTCAGTTTATCATAAGTCCTTGCGCGCGAAAGAACATCGTATTATTAACACAGTGAATACCAGCTCGTAAGCGGTGACCTCGTATTCGTGTTATAGAGTGTCACGCAAGTAAGTCCCCTGCTGGAGCGGATTTACTTGTGTGTATCTTCCTGTAGGAGTTAATGTTTTGCAAACAAATAGTTACGTGAAACACCATTTGGTGCGCTTTTCAGTCAGTAGGTTTTGTACATAGAGCATTCAATCCCGAGCTGCATTCCCATTAAACGTGCTCACCGGTGATTGATTTGTGCAGACACAGCCCTTTTAATTAGTCCGTTCTGTGTTGTGTTCCGGCATTCATGACAATTCGCCACATCCACAACGGGTGCGTGCTGCCTCCTTTCAGCGCTGCGAAGGAACGCTTGTCTGCAGGATTGCGAAGAATGTCTGCTGAGGTGAATACCGTTGAATATCAAGCGTGTATGTGTCATTCTTTATGATAATGGAATGAAGAGTTCATTGGACACTTGCCTTTGAGGAACAGCGCCAAGGTCGCCCTACACCGTACCTCTCATGGGAGGCTTCTAAGAGGCGGTTGAGGTGATGAATGACGCGCGGAGCGTGACTGTGTATTGCGTTTTGGCTGGATTCCGAGATTTATTACGGAGGGTTTGTCGTATACGCAGGAAGTACGTTGTGCCCAAAAACGTACGAGGAAGTCTTAGTTCAAAGGCAGTGACCTCATGTTCACATTCAAAATAGCGGGTTTGTCAGCTCTCAAGGAGGTGCCATATTGCGTTCAAGAGCTACCGTTTACATTCTATTTCCTCTTGTCGCAAGAGCAATTGCGAATTCCGTCCCTCCGTTAACGATTGGGTGATACGGCGCACGACCATGGAATTATGATTCTGTCGCTTGAGAAGTGCAGTTTGTGGAAAGATTCTCCTCTGTGTGTCCACCACAAGTAAGCTGAAACAGAAAGGCACGACATTGAAGTTGGACATGCAGCACGTTTATCCTTTTCTATTCTATCGACTTTGCACAATAGCGTATGTAATATGCTGCTGAGATTCTGAAAATGTTCCAGTTAGTAAGAAATTTAACAGACCTTACGTACGCAAATATGATGCCGCATATGACGCCAATTGTGTAGAGATTTTAGTGGTGGTGGTGTTTAACCTCGTCGTGGCAGCGCTCGCGTATTGCAGGAAGTGAGCCATAAGTCTTAGGCAGAAGATTAAAGTTGATATCGTGAAGATTCATTTTAATGTGGACGTTTCGCTCTGGTCAGATGGCCTAGCACAGAATGTACGTCTACCTCGATTGGAAGCTTAATGAGTCGTTACTGATAGTTATCACGCATCAGTTTGCTTCAGTATGGATTCTTTAACTTTGCGTCGGTCACACCGAGCTGACCAAGTGGTTATTATCGAGATTTGGGCGTCATTTTGACGCCTGAATTTGTTGACTTTTGGGATCTCTTGTTCAGAGTGACGGGTCATCGATGGTTGTTGCAGTGTCTCGCATTCACACAGGTCGCTGGACTGTACTATGGATCATGAGCTAGAAAAAGCCACCACGGGTACACACATCTCAGTGCGCAAAAGCAAGGATGGGACGAGAGTTTCCTGATCGCCAGTTCATTCACAAACGTTTTTCCGTTCGCTATGCGTAAGGGTTGCTGAACAGTCGCATGGTGAACCAGAGTGCAAAACGTGTTTTTCTACATGATTATGGAGATTGTAAGTTTCACGCTTACGTGAGCTATGACCACCAAACTAAGGCAACGATGTCCTAGAAGTTCCCAAAGATGAATATTCATTCTGGCTGTGGACAGTTCGGAACAGTCATTTCAGTCATGCCTTGACAATATTCCTCGTATTTTCGAAGAAGCGTACTGCCTAAATATGTGGCATATAGACTGGCCTGTTGCATTCCGGCCTGCACAAAAGCACCAAACTCAATTATCAAGACGCGGTGGCATCGGGCTTAGTCCATTTACACAAAGTCTACACAGATGAACGTATGAAGGATTTTACATGTCGGATATTCAGGCAGTGCGCATATCCAAAAGACAATGCACCTTGCCTCTGCCACGATGAAACTGAGAGTGTGGAAGCCTTCTCAAAAAGGCAAGAGAGCCAGTGATTCAGTTGCGCGCCATAGAAGCTCACATGTGTTGCAAGTGGTTCTAATGGTTAAGCACCAAATAACAAGAAGACTGTTGCGTCTGGCAAACGCCGGTATTGAGACGCGATATTCTGCGCTATTGGCGTTTCCCGTCATCAGCTCTAAATATGTCATTGCTTGCCGCCAGGTGAACACCGTGACAGTTGCCTTTGCAACGAATCTGGGGTGCTCCTACCACAAATCTGAGCAAAGCAGCGCGTTTCACATCTTAGTTGCGGATATGGCCAGCATCTGTTATCCTGCCTGAATTGTCTGTGTCTACTTAGCGTTACCCGTGCATTCTAGAGTCTCAACTCAGAGCGTACGCTCCTTACTCTACCGCAGTGGCACTTCTGGATCAGAGCAATCCAGAAGAAGAGCCGTGAAGGGCAAGCATGCTCTCCAAAGGTGCAGTGGAAAAATGGCTATTTAGGAAGTTGCAGTGGCTATCTATTTCGTTACACGCAGAAATTATAAATATAGACATATCAAGAATATTAGCTCTCCAGGCAGTGTGTCGGATGACTCGGGCTAAGTCGGCTGTTGGGATCTAGTGTATATTACCGCTTCTGGTTGGTGTTTGACACATTTGATGAGCGAGCGCTGTCCTGGGTGGTAACCAGCGAAGCCGTTATTGCAGTCGGAGATAACGATCTTCCTGAGTGCGTTTTCAGTGAGAAATAGCACCGCAATATGTTTGTTGCTCTAAACGACACTTAGTATGTGCGTATTTCAGAGGGAGAGGCACCGCGCACCGACACATTATCTTCTATGAAAATTGCGGTCGTAGTACCTGCATGCACAAGGGTGGTAAAGGTAAACTGTGTTTTATTATCTGCACGTTCAGGAGACTTTAATCAAACGCCGTGTACAAATGCGTACTGCGACTGATGACGTGGTCATACTAGATCAGCGTGGCCTGGTTGTATCACGGGATGCCGTATGGCAGCATTTCAGTGCCTAGATCGAAAGCAGTTGCTTCGCTGCTTCATCTGTCCACATGGAAACACTTGCCACCAGTGTACATTGACACACGACTAGACGGTAGGAACATCGAGCATATGGAGCACACATAGACAATTGGGGCACGGGAGAACTGAAATTTTGGCAATACGTGAACCGGCTCAAAATAAGCGCTTTATGCGTGACGCATCTGAAGTCGCATGTCCTGCAAGCTTCTGCGTTCGAGAAGTAACTAACGGTAAACGCAACTATTCAGGGCGCCGTTTTTGTCAGCTCTAAATGTGCCACTGCTTTCTGATAACTGACATGCATCCTGAGAGTTGCTTCCTTCGAATCTAGGTTTCCCCTGGCACATCTCTGAGCGTTTCATACCTTTGATGCGGACATGCGCGGCATCTAGCTTCTCGCCAGAATTTTCTGTGATCAACGTAGCGTTACCGATGCATTTATTAGTGACTTTCAATTTCAGGGCGTGCGCTTTATGTTGCTCTGACCCAGAAGGATCGTTGTCTACTGTGCTGCCCGAAGGTGCAGCCCAAAAATGGCTAATTAGGAAACTGCAATTGTTGTTTATTTGGTTATCCATTTTCCCACAAAAAATTGTAAATACAGAGATTGCAAGGAGATTGGCTGCCTGCAGAACGTGTGTCGCATGATATGGGCTAGGCGAGCGACTGGCACTTGGTTATGTCATAGCAGTAAAGCGTTTAATAGCCATCATGTACCAGTGAACAGCACATTGTTATTCTGTGAGCAGAACGCCGCCTCTGGTTGGTATTTGACATGCTTGACGCGCAAGCACTGTCGTGAGTGGTAACAGCGAAGTCGGCATTGCAGTGTAAGGTAGGCATCTTGGTGAGTGCGCTCTGAGAAGCGGTTTTATGGATATCGTGAGAACCAGCACTACAGGATATCTTGTTTTGCCTTTTAAATTTCACAGTATGTACGTTCAGTAAACAAGATCATTGCCACTGTGTACTAAAGCTAATCCATGTACGTCCACTTTCCCGTTCCAGCTGTCGGTGTAGGTTTCTGCAGATTTTTTATCAATATGGGAGCCGCCGCTTTATGCTCGTTTTTTAATGTGGGGCTACGTGTTCTGCTCATCAGACGTGATGTCCGAATGTCAGCATCATGCGTTTCGTGGAGTTGTGCTTGCTGTTAAGCGGGTGGCGGAGGTTTCACTCTAGAGCTTAAGCCGAGCAATATTTACTATCAAACTCTTTCTAGTTGCAAGGCATCCAGTAAATTTGAAACACGTATTAACAGAAGGTGAGCGCAGCTATCAAAAGATGCAGACACTACAACTCGCGGGGCACTTCCACATAACAGCACATGTTTTGGGTGATGGTTTCTTTTTTTATCCGTTGAATCGAGCAAGGGGTTCAAGACGACCGCGTCTTAAAAATCGATTTGAGGCATTGTGCTCCACGCCAGAACAAGTTGCTGCTAAATGTGTTCACCTTTATATTCTAAAGATGCTCTTCGTACCGTCTGTATCCGTACAAGACACTGAAAGTAAGCATCTGATATATTCTCTGCAGATTGCTGTTTGCGTGACAGTGACTCCAGCGGTACCAGTTTTGTGAATAGTTTTAAATTGCTCTAGGAACAGACTTCAGTCTATTGCAGTGGATAATTGTAGATTCATAACCGCGTGTTTCCACTTCTAGAGAGTATGTCCTCATAACATCTATGTTTGGCCAAAAACAAACGTCAGCGGCAATAGTATTGTATATATAAAACAATAATATTTATTGCCATTGCCTCGTTCTCTTGCATGTCTTTGACATCAGGCGTGTAGAGCTTCCAGTGATTGCTGGAGAAGGTTATCGAAGTCTTCTTGGATGAGGAAACGCGAAAGTGGTATGGCTGGAATTACTCAGTCAGTGGGTTTTTAGGGAGGTTTCTCAACGAAGCCGTACTTTGTTGGGAGACTATCATGGATGAGGCGAGCAACCCTGGCAGAAATTCTAGTTTTGAATTGCATCGCGCAGTGTTTCTGAATCTGAATTCCTAGTTAGTTGACCTAAGCAGTCCCTGCACAGTGTCCTTTAGCGTTGACCTTCAGAGTCATGCTGCATATCAACCAAACACAGCCGTATTCTCGTTGTGAATATGTTATGCGCATTGCTGTCAGTTGAAGCTAGAGGGAACGAAAGTGCACGTGATACAAGTTGCATCTACAACAGGTTGTATGCTGGATAGACGAAACTGTGGATTAAAGATATGCCTATGCAAAGCAACCTTGGACTCGTGCAGGCGTCGTCAGTGGGATAGCTGGTTATTCGGGCAGCATGACTATCTTTGTGTACGGTCATTGTCTTACTCTAAATTTTTCCAGTCATGACATATCATTTACACTGTCTTCCAAGCCGTAGGAAGGAGTCTATGATGGACGTTACGAAGGATAAATGTACCAGCCTGCTTTGAAGAGTGATCATTGCGTCTCAGCGAAGCAGTGAGTTTCTGTACAGTATCGTCAACGGATAAACAGCGTTGTTGCATTAAATAGCGCTGCAATCCGTAAATTAACGGAAATAGCGGCGCGAACTTGCCTTGGAACAGTTGGTATGTTACAATGTACAGATAAGGAAATGCCCTGACACTTCTCTTGCAATCCTGTCAGCATGCAATTTAGTGCTGTCTTATGATGCTATGATGGGAAGAGGGGCCTGTTTTATAGAACGTGTCCCTCGTCTCGACTCGGACGTGTTTGTTGTTGTGCCTAGTGAAAAGACTGAGCGCCCCTGTTTCCAGATATCCAAATTGAACGTTGCCGGTTTTTCAACAACGCGCTTAGAGGCGTTTGTACGCTTGTTTTGAGGTATGAATAAATTTAGGCTTGATCGAAGCTGTGAGCGTCCACACAAACAGGCCGCAGCAGGCCTATCAGCCTCAGCAGCAGCTCTTGGCGCTCATGATGAATCTCGTGACCGGCAGAAGTATTTGCTGCAACAGGAGACCCGCAGAAAGTACGTTTTTTCCTTGCGTTTCAGGCAGCCTTCAGTAAGCACGGCAACTGATGTTTTTGATCGTAAATCCTATGTCTGCTGCATCGTCCCGGCAACAAAACTGCAGAACCCTACTAAGGAGGCCAGGTATTCCTCAACCTATAGCATGTTATAATTGTATAATTACTTTTCACAACCAGGCTGTGTGTTGTTTAGGGTCGCCACCAATACAGGGCACTTGTCCCATCGTTTTTGCGTGTTAAAAAGTATAGTGCCATTCATTCGCTTTCAGTTGCATTTTGCCACTTCAACAAATATTTCGTGCCCAGAAACAGCATTAAAATGGACTCCATGAGTAGTCCGTATATCGCCATGTATCTCTTGGTGCGCTTTAGTGAGTGTATTGATTGTCAAACAGCGTCAGAAGATATTAAGTATGTTTCGTGCTTGCCAAAGGCCGTGGGTTTCCCTGTATGAAGGGGACACACACTTTTAGAACGCCTGTCTCTGCTACAGTAGCGGGCGGGCGGTGCCTATGGGGACCAAAGGCTCTACACGCGCCCGCTAATTCTCAAAACATTCATGAGACGTACTGGTGAACGTTTTGGTTCGCATGCTTGCTGAAGGACTCTGACGCTGAAAATATCGAGCAGCAATGTTTAAGCAGCTGCTTACATCATGCTTTCTTTTCGTAGCCTGCCTACAAACTCATCCGACGACAGAGTGAGCAGGGCAGCTTAAGTGGGTTCCAACCAGTATGGTAGATCAAGGGCATGGTTATTTTGGGAAAGTTGGTTACAAATAGAGCGTGAGGCCGCAGACGCGCACGGATTGAGGAAACCAACTGAGACCGTTGGCGAAGCTTGTATGCATGCGTCACTGAGTCGTGCTCTCCAGATGTGTGGATTGTCGGTTGTACTAGTTACGAGATTATAAGCCTGCAAGGGACAGTGCAGTTTGGCGGGATGCTTTCACAGTATTCCTTGAAGCATAGCTGAAGCACATAATTTGCGGAGAAGTGGTCTCATGCATAACGAACGGAACACCATTTGCACGTGTCCTCTCATGGTTCGCTTTGCCAAGATTCGAGGCGAGCCTAGGCACTGCTCTCTCAATAACATGTCTGCAACGACGGCAATGACCGTTGTTGCAGGCATGCAGTTGAGAGACCATGTCCATCCACATTGCCACCAGTAATACCGGAGCTTTATGGCCCTGCTGAGTACTCAGGAAGTATGATTTCTACATGCCAGTGACTGCTCGGATACTATGAATCATCGATTTTTTTAAGGCTAGCCAGGGCACTTCAGTTGTACGTCTTCTGCAAGACATGAAAGTATAAGCTGTTTTCTGCTCCATGGCACAAAGCTTCAGCGTTGCGGTTCGAGAGAGCGCATGCGCTACATTGCACAGCAACTGCTCATAGATACTGTAAAGGCGATCTTTCGCCCTATGTCATCGACGTTTTTCAGCTTGTAGGCTGCAAAAATCCGGGTCTTTATTGCCATTACATCGTCATAACTAATATATTTTACATGTACTGCACGTCCGAGCGACTAGCTCCGATTTTACTTCGACAGGCATAGACGCGTACAACACCTGTTTGCATAAGCTTTTCGGTGTAGCACTTGTGGAGCTTTTCTCAAACGGATTGTGTTGCGCCTTTTTCTTCAAATATGTTGGTGAATTCTCTACCTCTTCCCCACTGACTGCTAGCCAAAGAAATTGGTCCTGCACAAGCTATATAACTATGCTGCACTTTGATGTATTAACGTCTGAAGGAGCCTTACATCGGAGGTACTAGAAGAACTAGCTTTCTCCGTCTGGTGTGCCTCGAGCTGGAAGGTATCCCATTCAGGAATTTGAACCACCTTGTCTTCGGCAAGCTCACAGCTTCACTAGAAACATTGTTTATACTCATGGATTATTTAAAGGAACAGAAGACGTTAGAGGAGGTGCCGTTTGCAACAGCGAGTAATACTCAAGGGTCTCTAAAGGCAATGGAGTCAGACTCGGATAAGTCCGCAGTGGAAGCTGTAGACGCTGCTCACATGCTTAAGAGAGGCCCTCAAGCGCCTTATTCTTGTACAGTCGCTAATGATTAGCGCTCAAGCCCACGGCCAGAACCTGGGGGATACTGCAAAGGTTTGAGAAGAAGGCATGAAGAGCCTCTGCTTGTTGGATCATTGCCCTATTCCGTGGCACGTCTGGCGAGTTCACTTTGTGCTATTTTATTCATTTGTTCCCCCAGGCTGAAGCCAGACCAATGATGGCAGTAGTGTAAAGGTTGAGGCTTTGCAACCGGTACCGACACATTCCACCAGCGCATAGCGGGACGCCCCATGAACGGTTGCTTCTGTAGGGGCATTTTTTCGTCAGTGCATTAAAGCTGGCCGACACGGTGCATTATGCATTACATAGGTTAAGGAGGAAGGAGCTAGGACCGCAAAATCTCTGCACATGCTGTATGGAGCAGCACCCACAGCATTCGCATGCTGGACGTTGTTTTCCTGTTAGTATTCGTGTAATTGAAAACGCGTTAAGCATCGCGTGCATGTAAAGCTAAGCGACTTGTGCGATGTAAGGTGTCACAAATAAAAAACATAGTCATTCACTAGACAACAGCCGCATGAGATTGATGGCTGAATACGCCCTCACAGCTCAAAATATGAAGCGGTCGCATGTTGGGGGCTGCGGCTTTTCGGACATGGGAATGAGTGGTTCTGTGTTGGGGAGTTCCACTTGGGCGATTCCAAAGAACTAATCGTGAATGCTGGGGTGCTATGCTAGACGCAGGCCCAAAGCACACAAGATGAACCAAAATGTTTAGTCTACCGAAAGATCGTTGCGCTCATGAAGTGGCACTGAGTTCTAGTGATAAACTAGGCTTGGGCCAATGCATAAGCCGAAATTTTCAGTCATCGGTGCAGTGGCTTGAAGTCCACGACGCCGCGTTCAGTGTCCAACAATCGTTGGCCTTTTTTGTTAAATGTATTTTCGAGTATCGCAACAATGTGGGATGATTCTATGTTTTCTCAGTCCAGCTGGACTACAGGAACAAGCATTGTCGCTGCGGTGCAAAAACTGACTGCGGCACAAAAACGTGATGCATACGCAGTGGAAGAGGCGCAGGGAACTGCCGAATGCGTCAAAATCGTAAAGCATTTGGTGCTCTCAGAGCATGCTGAATGCACCGAACGAGTTGCCGTTTGCTTGGATCAGACAGGCTAGATAGCAGCCAGTGGGAGGCATGCTCGCAGGGGAGAAGCGGGACAGTGTTTTGAAACGAGTTACTCTACGGAGAGTGAATTGGTGGCTTTTTGTAACACTTAGTTTTATCGCACAGTATTTGGTCCAAAAGACTTGAGCCGAGGCATTGTGTTCGCCGGAGGACAACCGTGTAACTTTGGCGGTGCTAGCATGTTTTTCTTTGCGAAAATTGGAAAGGGCAAGCGTTATGCATGCAAGCACTTTTCCACTTTAGGAAACACCTCTGGCGACCTCTTATCTATGCTCAAGAAGCAGTACTTGGCGCCCATATATTGTGGCCTGAAATGGGAAACCAGCGGCGTCAGCCATGCATAAACTGGTGCATTTGTTGGCTAGCAGCTAGGGCATTGCCTCAGAGGCTTACTTGCCATGCCGTTTGCTGCTGCGTAATACCGGATGCTTTATGCTCCTGCAGGATCGCCACCACAATAATGCACTTCGAACGTAAACTCACATGCTTTCTTCTTCCGCGTGGGTTGCTTGCTACAAGGAGATCTCTAGGCAGCTCCTTTCCCGATGGAGTTCTCGGCTCCACAGTGCATCTGGCTTGGTGCTTGTTTTAACTCTTTTCTGTCGGCGGTTGCGTTAGCTCTTCTGGTATAAGCAGTGTGTACATGCTGATACAGGGAGAAGTTGCATATATCAGTGTGAGGATTTGGCGAAATTGATCTACAGGGTTCCTAGTATTGCCGTGTAATCGTATTTGTTGCCTTTGGTTGACACAGGACGTTGCGCCTAGTTGTGAGCTCTTCAGTCGAACGTGCTCGCTTCTCTGTTGTTCGTTCGCTTACATTGTCTCTCGCATCGTTATGCTGACATTCGAGTCATTCATGAATGGCATTACAAACTGTGGAGGAATGGAACGATTCTTATGTGCGCGCTTGGTAAGATGGCTGAAGCCATGTAGCAGATAGTGCTGCGGGGAACTGATGATTGCGTTTCGTGCAATTGGCCCGTAAACGTAGTATCTATTTTCCGAAGCTTGTGGGTCAGGTGATGGGGCGCGCCAATCACTGTGCGTTGCGCAGATGGCAGATGCCGACACGCTTGGAACGGTTATGTGCTCTAACGCATTTTACCGTGTTGCATGGGGTTGGAGTCCCATTGACCCGTCGTCGATGTGTTGTGCAATCTGCGGTGCTGAGAAATGAGAAGTGCGCCTTCCTTACACAATATGCAGAGGTGCTGCCTCGGCGCGCTTGACTCGGTCAATCCAGCGTATGAGGCCGCTGCGATTCTAGGCCATGATTGATTGAAGGTTAAAACCAACGTCTCAGTGTACACGATGCTTCACCGCATCCTATGTTCCCGCAGGTGGCAGACGAAGATGAGACCAATGGACTGCTCCTGTTGTGCCGAAGCGAAGTTGGCGGCGTCCTGAAATGATTTCGAAATTGTTTTTTGCTCTGTACGTAGAGTAGCTCTGCGTTATGGTTTCTAGAAGAAGTGTCCTAGCTTGCGGCAAATTTTCACGCAGTTTTGGCATGACGTTTTGCCCATAGATAGCAAATCTGTTTGAGCCTTTCATACGTTTGCGGCATGTGGAGATGGTAGTTTCTGTCTCTACATCCAAGAAAACTAAGTGAAATGGCGTTGTCATGGATGGAAGGACAAGTAGATTAGCTGAGAAAAAATGAAATTTCCGTGCATGAAAAAGGACATGGCCTCATGAATGCTTCTAAACGTCAAGGTTTTCGTTGTGGTCATGCCCATATTATCGGTTTTATTTGTGGGAAGAACTTGCCATTACTCTTCCCCATCTCAAACAGCATGTCCTGGGAAAGCGCTGTATTCGAATGCAAGTGTCATGCATGCAGAAGAATGCGACTGATGCTGTAAGATATTGCATTTTCTCTGTGTCGATAAGGCTAGGAACATTAACGCCGGAGCTGGTGTGACTGAATGTTAGCACGCGTGGCGGCGGGCCATTAGCTCTGGACTGTGGCATACATTGTGTTTGTTTCTCAGTGCTAGCTTGAAAACAGAGCAGACAAACTGGTACAAAAAGACACATCAAAATACTTGCTAGCTCTCCAGGGATGCTAGATGACACTGAAGTGCGCTCTTAGGCCGTCCAGATGTGCTAGGCAGTAAAGCAATTCTCACGAGCTAGCCAAATCCACCAAGGAAGTTAAGAGTGCGGTAACGAACAAGTAAAACACAATATGCTAGGCGTAATTCCGTAACTACTAAGCCAGAAGTAATGCGGGAAACGTTTGAGGTGCAGAACAAACGCCAGTGGAGACACATGATTATGTATATGGCATATATATATGGTGGGAACTACAGTAATCTCATTCCTTTTGTCAGCGGCAGTTTTGCGTTTCGAGACACATCATAGTCTGCATTCGTCTTTGCACCTGCAGGTCCTAGTCGAATAATAACCTGCTGCTGAATTGCGAGAGACTAATCTCAGTGTTTAAACACAATTATATTTGGATGGTTACTGTTCTGATCTTCTCACAACGAAAACTTCTTAGGATCACTGCTATTGCGGTGCATCCGTACTTTTGTGATGTATAAAGAAACGAAGGCGGTTTTTTAGCTGTACTTCCCAAGAAGCGGTTGACACTGGGGTAGGATCTTGCTTGGCTTTAGCAGCTTTGGAGTAAAGCTGAATACAAGATTGATGGATGTCATCTGCTTTGCATAGGCGGTAAGCCAGGGTCCACGGTACTCCTTACTCCACATCATGTTGTCACTTCCACGCCATCATTCCAGTGGTACAGTCGTTTGCTTTCTATCTTTTTGCATCGCTTCGACGGGCGCGGCTACTTTTTCCAGTGATCTCCGACGCAAACTAATTTTGTCTATCGGCAGCGACTTGTAGATGAGTGGAGAACACTTCTAAATATTTGTTCGCAGGGCGTGCGTCCGGGAAAATTAGCATGGACGCCTTACTCGCGGCAGCAAAGTGCTGAAGCTCCAGAGAATCTCATGTACATGGCTGTAGAGGCAACCACAGGCATTCTATCTCTCGGGTGCTGATACGGTAGTTTTATTCCCCATGCGCTTAGTAAGGACAACGTGCATTGATCAATGGTTAGGGTTACTGAAGGTGCGAAAGAGACAAAAGCACTTGCTAGCTCACGCATTAGGCAGTGCGAGCCTTTGTTTGAGCAAACACAACAGGAAAGTGCGCAGACAAGCACGGCCTCACAGCAGGATGCTATCCAGGCAAGCGTCTCAAAAGTACTCCAATCAGATCCTCCTTGCTTGTTTTGCGTTATTTGCATCAACGTGCGTGCTAACTCTCGGGAGTGTTCCCCGACGGGTGCTGCTAATCGTACGCACCTGTCAGTAGCGCAGCCAGTAGTTGTACTTGGTGAGCTGGGTAGATTTTAGGAATGATTTCGTTGCCGCTTGGCAAAGTCCTCCGGGAGTTTTCTTGTTGAACCCCACCGTGCAGCCAATAATACGCTAATAAGTCGAATATTTGCTGTCAGCTGATGCGACGTTGGCCTAACAGCGTGAACTGGCGTTCATGCATATCGAGAACATCCAGATAAAGAAACCACATGAAAGAGCACGTCTGCACGGTGCATACGGTGATTAACTAGCTTTTGACCCACATGCGTATCTGTTGCGAGTTCTTGAAGGCACTCTGAGTTCCTTGGGATCCAATTTGTGAGCACGTACACGTGGGTGCCCTCATGGCATATTTGGAATTCATCAGGTGCCGCAGAATATTCGCTTGTGTGCGCTTGCATGCGGTGTCCACTAAATGTCGGGCTCGCCGTTATGTCGGTGACCACACCATGTGACTGTATGTGCCATCTGGTTTCGCATTAGATTTGTTTTACCGAGCTCACGGTATTTGATGATTTTTGCAAGTATGTATCCCGGCACCTCACAAGCCAGCATTGGGCATGCCACTGATGCTGCTCTCGACGTGACCACTACGCATTTGGTCCACTCATTTGACGCTTTCCAGAATGTAAGTTTCGGTTGTCAGCATGCAGTTCCGCGTTTGTTATTGCGTACATTTTGAAGTGTGTGATAGTAACTTTGAAGCTCGCAACATGGAATTTGCTTTCGGTAGGAAAGTTGATATTCATTTTACATCAGGCTTGCATGAAACGTCATTTCTGTACATGAGCTTTTTCGATAACTGAGTGCGAGCAAGATGACGTAACACTGCTTCATGTATAGGACACGTGGAGTCCATTCAGCTAAGTATGCACAATGCACTTGAGGCACCAGGTTTCCGCACAGCAGCTAACGAATGCGCCAGCACGGGAGCGTCAGTGCGTGTTGTAAAGAGTTGTTTTGTGCAGAAACTTCATGCTGTGCTGAATTCAGATATTTGAGGCCGTAGCATGATTACGTAAAAGTAATACGTTTAAGTTACTTAACGTTTATGTTGAAGCGGCATTGTTATTACTAATAATAATAAATGTCAGGAGCATTTATTTGGATTTCTCTGGTAGGACTTGTGCTTGGTAATCTTGCTTACCTGAATATTCGCTTGCGCTTTTCCTCTCTTGTAGCATTTTTCCCTTCACAAGGGAGATGTACGTGGTTGTGGTTCTATTACGTGGTTGAAACAAAATGAAATGAGAAACTACTGCTTCCTCAACACGACGCTGTTTCTGTCGATAGTCAAAGGCTGACAGCCCTGACCAATTGTTTTGTCACAAAAGTCGGAGTTAGGACCCACGAGTCTCCAAGGTCTTTCAGCGTCGGTAGTACATCACTGTAGCGTCCACCTGATATTCGTAGGCAGTAAGTATCTGATCATCTAGGTCAGATGTTGCACCCTCGTATAATCCGAAGTGCTGTTGAGGTCACACTGCGGAGATTCTTCACGTTGTACATGAGCTCTTTTGGATGACCAATTTGCATACAGCGCCACATCGCATACACGTTTGCATTTCCAGGCTAGGAATAAAGAGTATGCTTGTACTACTAACAAGTGGGGTGCATAGTTAGTGTTGGTGTCACGGTGGACTAGGTTTTGTTTGGAGTTGCTGCACCGTTCATGTAAAGAAATCGTGTGCTTTGGCGGGCCAGATATTAACACATAAGAACGTGTTGATGGGATGGAAACGCAGCAACTTGAGCAAGGGTCTATTTTTCTGACATTTGCCTCGCTGCACGGTTTTTAACAGGGCGTTAGTGGATTTAGGGCATTTTGACGCACTACGTGTGCAGTTGTCCTCGTAGTTTTGAAAACTGCTCCACGCATTCTGTACAGAGTTTGCGGATACCCGTTCACATTTGTCACCAAATAAGCAGGGAAAGATAGACAAGTTGGCGATTATGGATGCACGTGTGGATTAGAAAAGACGGGATATTTTATGGCTCGTTCACGCGAATTCACTGCGGCCGCAGTTGCAGTGGTAGCCGCAAGCACATACGGCAAACAGAGTATCTGCCGTTGTAGTTTAATCAGATGCTCTTTTCTCGCTGTTGCATCTTTTCGATTGTTCGGAACAGCTTGTGAGCTCGACTAAAGACCTTTTTCCTGTTGAAAAATGAGGTTGCCAGTGTAGCGCAGTTATCAGAAGACCTATGTGCTGTTGGCTGTTTAACGCCACTTTATAAGAGCTTTCATTGCATATAGAGGACAATAGCAGGTGAAGTAGGCCGTTCTCAAGCAATGTGGGTGCTGCAGTCAACAGTGCACGTAATTCATCTTCCGGGCAAACTGCTGCTGGTGAATGAGCAGGCTCTGTGCCTAACAGTAAGATTATACTTCCTGTGAACAAGATGCAGCTACAACAGCCTTTTGAAGAGCCTCTTTGCACAGGACCATTGCTTTTCCCAGTGCAGTGGTAAAGACGTCGAAGCCGTTTGCACGTTTTGCATATGTATATATTCTTGGCGAGACAGCGACTGGACTCTGGGGATAATTGAAATGAGTGACAAATAAAGCTACATCCAAACTTTCACCATTTCTTCCGTTGCATTTGACTTAAATGGCTTCCCTGGAAATTTTGATGTCCCTCGGCAACACGAAGAGCCATCTGCTCGCAGAAATTGCGGCTTTTGACTTTTCGAAATGAACAGATGAGATGGAAGCTACTGAGTTTTTCTCTGTGACTCTAGCAGTCGCGCGTACAGTACGCCACGCTCTAGGTGGTTGTGCGTGCATAATCAATACCTACTCTTGAATGGGTGCTGACGCTCTCTTGCTGACACTATTCTCCTACTAACTTTGAGCCTCATGAAATTCAGTTCGTTGGCGGTCTCCTTTACAGTATCCCCCCATATAAGATTTGCAACGTGCTCTAATGACCGGGAGGACTTTTGCTCGCATCTTCCTCTGTGTCGGGCTTGTTGCTACCATGAGTCCTGTTAACCACAGACCCGGTGATAACGCGCCGTATTGTCTGACAGCATAGGAGTTCTTCACAAACATCTTTTGGTTGCGTCGGTCACACAAAAGTTGAATGTTGTGTTCATTGAGGAGTGCTTCACAAACATCGTTTGGGTGCGTTGGTCACACAAAAGTTGAATGTTGTGTTTGTTGAGCGCTCGTTTTATCTAAGGTGACAATTCGGTGTGGCGGAATTTTGTGATCCCTCTCAAAGTAGTGCAAGACTCATAATGGACTCCCTCAATTTTTAATAGGAAGTGGGCTTCTTTAATTCAGCTATGCGGGGGTCCTTAAATATCTGGTAATTTTGGACAAGAGCATCTTGGACCTCAAGGGTTGCTTGCGCAGAGCTCCCTTCTCCAACTAAAGGAGTGTTTCCACGGGGGTTGCGTTCTGTGCATCACGAAGAACTAAGCACGAAAGTATTGGGTTTTTATCCTTGGTGAACGCTCGACATATCCTTGAGAGAACAGATAATCAACTACAATCGTCTGTAACGCTTGTCGACAAGCTTCATCGTTGCTGGCACCTTTTCTGGTGCTTCTTGCAACTGAAATTCTCGAGACACGGTGTCATGAAGATTTTGAGTGAGTATGATTAAAATTTACCGAGGTGAAGCGTCATTTGCATGCACGCTGAATATCGCCCATATGCGTCTCTATCTGCGTGTCTGGCTTCGCGAGTGCTCCCCGTGCGAAGCCGTTTTACCATTTAAATCTAGTTCCGTTTTCTTTATTGGAGTCCTTGGAGGATCTATACCATACTTCACAGACGTAGAGCAAGAAATTTAACGTTGTGGCATGTCTCATCAGTGAAAGTGCGGGGATCTCGCCAATGCAAAGAAGGTGAGGCGTTCGTACTTTTGTTGGCGCCATCCCGCAGCAAGCGCATCTGTTTCCTTGACGTATTCATTTAACTAGCATTTTCTTTTCATTCTCTTTTACACTGTTGTTTTGCGGATTATGGTTGGTTTGTTTTCAGGGTTTTGCGTGCCATTGTTGATGGTGGCGCTTCGAGCCATCATCGACATTTTCAAGCCCACAAGTACAGCTCGAGCAAAATTGCGACGAGTTAGTAGAATGATCAGGCGATATAGCAGTTTTGCTTTTGCTAAATGCTATCTAGGACGTGAGCTCTTTTAGTCACGTGCAACGGTAGGACTGTGATTTTGCTTTGCTGTAGCCCAACTAGCATGCTTGTTTCCCACCTTTTGTGTCAAGGTGATGGTAGCTGTGACAACTATGAGACATTTGCCTACCATTTTAGTCGACTGGCAATGAACCGAAGTGCGACTAGCTGGTGGAGTGAATCATTCATTCTTTTTTCTGCCCTAGTTACAGAGTGACGCTCTTTCCGTTGACGCCTCTTACGCGCAGAGAGATGGCTTGAACTGGCCCGCATGTGAACTTTTTAAGGTGTGTTTGAAGCAACTAATACACAGACAGGGACTGCGTCCTACCAGTTGTTTGCCATGGTGTCTTCAATACCAACTACGTGTTGAATGCCGCGCGGTGTTCCATCAGTTAGTACGCGTCATTGAATAAACAGTATAAACACGGAAAAGCCCTTAATGAAGTGGCAGCAACGGCGAAGTTAGTGCTTGTATTTCCTCACAGTGCAGTTCAGACCCAAGTGAGATCCTCTCTATTATAGAAGAGCTACAGTACTTTATACCATTATTTTGTAATCATTTACAGGATATGCCACTTTTGTGAGGAAGACCGAACGGAGACTATGGATACTTGCAGTTACGGGCGTACTATTCGGTGTAATATGATAGCATATGTAGCTTGGACTCAGTTTCATCTGGTTGTATCATAAGCAAGGCAAGAACTGGCCGCTTACTATAATTTCCACGTTCTCTGGGTGAATAGGACACGGTGCTGCCGAGGACTTGGAACATTTAAATGTATTGGGCGGGGTGGCTCTCTAGAAAGTGCGTGTGGGAATGAGTATTCACGCCGTATGCCTCTCTGATGTTTAAACGTGTCTGCTGTATGCTGTAGGGGCTTTCTAGGATGCTACTGTGGAGGAGTGTCGGCTTTTAATTTGAACACAGGGCTTTTGTTATGCATTAATGGTGTAGCGAGTGACCCAGGAGAGTTCCTATGAGGCGGCTGGCAGTTTGGAACTCCCTGGAGCATTAGACAGTCCGTTTGCGTTGCTCCTTATAGTGCTCAGAGTGTGGTTTCACGCTTGCTGAAGATGCTTTCACAATATGCATTAGCTGTACAGCAAGTTGTCCTGCGAGAAAATATCCTGCATTTCGATTTGTGAGAGACATCCACAGGCTCTCATTTGCTGTGCCATGGGAGATTCGTCCACATTTGTGTCCCCAAATTATTTTGTCACCATCTTAACAATAAGAAAGTACTATTTTTAACATAACAAGCACTGGCACATCTTTTCGACTTCTTGAAGCAGATTGTAAGTTTCAAATATTTAATGATGCACTCTTGCGTAAGCGAAGCAGAAACCCCGCAACTTCGGACAAATAACAAATAACCAAACTGCAGCATTTTCATTGGAAGCAATTGTCTGTAGCACCAGTTCATGTTTAAATCCATTTCTTAGGAGAAGAGTTATTTCAATAAAGACAATAACGCCAGGTCGCTTTGCGGGGGGTACGTTGCTTCATTCTACCACTCGATTTTTTCTACAGTAGTGTAGAGACAGCAGTGGAACAAACGGTCAGACTGCACTCATTAATAATGGCATAGAGACCTGGCGAAAAATGTGACCGCTGAAATAGTCTGGATAGAAGCCAATCGCATGGCTATAGCTGGTAAGGAGCAACAGCAAACAACCATTTTGATACGACCAGCTCATAGTTCGGGCACCTGAATTACTTGCGAACTATGCAGGCATCCTGCGAAGTATCTACAGACCAGAAGTGCCTCGCCGCTCAACGAATAAATGCCGCTTGCAAAATCTGTACTGTGTACCAAGGCCACACACGTCAACAGAACCGTTGCGCAGAATGTCAACAGGAAAGTTTTTTTATCACAAGAGCAAAGAGGCTGCTATATTAGCTGATGTCGATTAATAACGTGGATCACACGATATATTGCAAATGCACTAGGTGATTTTATGGACCCTTAGTCGAAATTGTAACATCCTCCAATAGTTTCCCCAGAAGGGCGTTGGCTAGGATGTGCGTTTTAAACAAACATGAGCTACGGACGGCTTGTGCATGCAGAGCTGCAGAAGATGCCTCTAAGTGCCGACGTTTCGCAAAACTTGCCGAACTTGAACGCCGACGTGGTACAGGGACAAACGTTTCTATCACTAATCACTAAATATAAACAGCAGTGCAACGCTTTAAAATGAGCAGAGGGTCCGTTCTGTCATGATGTTTTCCGTTTCGCAGCGTATAGCCGTATAATCTCCGCTGCAATGCTTTCATTATTACGTTTCTGCAATTACGTATACGTTGTAAGTTGTCGGGTTGCTGGAGATGTCCGATTTGGGCATTAATTAGGTAGAGAAGTGGTGAATCGGCCTATGGCAATCGAGGCGTCCAACTATCCCTGTTTGATGGGGCTTTATCCGGAGCAAAGTTTCGGTCTTCATAGTATGGCACCATCCTGAGTCGTTGGAAAAGACCGTAATATGAAGAGGGAAATATTCGGAACACGTGTACACAGGAACTTGAAACGTATTGTGAACGAGTATTGTGAACACTACGAGGTATACTCGACCAGCATGTGCGCTTGATATAATGACGCTTAATAATATTTTGTGGAGGCTACGAAGAATGCGTCGAGCTCCGTGTGCAGTATTAGGGGTGATTCCACAGAGGCATTAGTAGATCTCCACTGGGGTCTCCCGTTAGCCGAGTGGCAAAGACCTCGTACGCTGAACAGGAGCAATTATAGTGAAACATGAGTGTGCAGCATCTCCTGGCGTTTTAAATGTTTTTGCACATAACGCGCTGGAATTCAGCGGTCTTGCTCCACCTCTGACACTGCTGCGTCAATACCAGTGTTCACGGCACGTATCCCAGAACCGCACGCAAATACTGCACTTTTGGCTCGATGAACTTAGAAGCCTTGACATCCTAGTTGCGTTATTTTCAGTCCGTGAGAGGCACTCACGGGGCGCTTAATGGATTAGCAGCCGGTGCAGTGTGTGTGTTGCTATTTGTCAGTTGTGTTAAAGTATGACAGAAACTGCTCGTCTCATGCACAGACAACTGGCAAATATACAATGTAGCTTCATTTGAATCAATTATGTCTTCGTTTATGTGATGCTTTTTCCAGAACCAATCACGGAGATTGTGTTCTCACCCATAGAGGACATGGATGTCTAGAAGTGGCTGCTTTGTAGGATGCCGCCAAGCATGGGCCATCAACAACAAAATGCCATGCTTTGCACCTTCCAGTCTAAGGATCAAACCTGGCCAAAGGCTTCGTTTGTCTTGACGGCTTAACAGAATCAGTGTTTTGTGTTCGCAGGACGTGAGTCACAGGGGAGCTTTGCAAACGTTGGCCACAGGGACCAGCAAGTATATGGCGCCTTGAGTATTTGGCGTGCTGCAGTGTAACCTCTGTGCATATCCCCAAGCCTATTTTTGTCTGCAGTTGGCGGGGCATTAGGCCCCTCATGATTCTTCCATGGAGCTTTAATTATGATGCAAACGCATAGAAAGTGAGCACGAAGATATTCACCTGTGACTCGTCCACTACCTATGTGTATCGACACAAAGCAGACCGCGTTCCTCGACGACATGCAATGTGTGGTTTTGCGCTTCCGCGCACTTGATTTCGCTGGTGAGTAAGAGCCCCCTACTGGGACAGGTTGTACGTTGCGTAAATTTACAAAGGCAGTGCATGATGTGAAGAGCGCCCATGAAACACGGCATATCCCGAATATTGGTTTTGCGGGCTTGCTGCTATTTCAAGAACCCTAGTTGGCTGGGAAGACCTTCATTTGCCGTAGTGTATCAGCATTATCGAGACTTTGCACGCAAATAGAATAGGTGCGGGTACTGAAAAGGAACCGGTGCACCTCGGCAAATTGAAGAGGTCTTGTGTCTTCCAAGCTCTGCTCCTGTGAGTGTGCTGGCGGGGATCTAAGACGTGCACGGCGGAAGACTGTGAGCCACTTGCAGATGTATCGGATATGCGTACAAGCATACAGGGAGAAACTTTTGATTACTCGCGGGTGCGTCTTTGATTACAGTATCATAGCGTACTGCGGAGCCCTATAATGCATCGCAAACTGTGGGAGGTCTCCGCTCATTAGCTTCTCCGTCCAATTTATACTGCTTGTTCTTCTCTTGATTGAATACTTGATGCTTGCTGCTTATGTTGTGTTGACAGTGAACAAGATTCGTTGCGATGCATATTCGTCGTCTGCTACACAACAATCTTCGCTGGACTTCACATTCTCATTGGCGGGCACGATGTGTCAACCGCAGTTACAGGACATGGTGGTGAGTTCACATACCAATATTAACGAATACTGAAAGATTTCATTTGTGGATTCAGCTCGTATGTTTCATCCAGTGATGCTTCAGCGTAGGTAAGAACACAAAAGAGCTCTCCCGTGATGGTGTGAGTGATCACAGTTTTTGCTTTTACCTCTGCACTTGCCACAAAATGTTAAGGCCGGAGTTCGGTCTGTTGTTGATGATAACACGGCAGCGTAGGTAGGTGTGCAATAGACGTTTCCCGAGATCACATTAATCATCAGGAGAAGTCTCCGAAGCAAACCACTTTACTCAAAGGTCATGCTTCATTTTTTAACTGTTTCGTAACATTCAGCGGGTAGGTAGCATGACAGACTTCGTGCGAGGTCTCCGCTTGAAGGCACTAGGAAGCGTAGACACTTATGACCAGAACAAACAAATCTGTGCCTCTGACTGGTCCTGCGTTTTCTGGGTGAGCATTGTACGCTTCATGCATATTCTAACGGCTCACGCGTGGGGAGATGAGCTTGCAATTCGACGCTTAAAATCCGTGTGGGCCTTATTAGCGGCTTGCATCCTTCAGACATAAAGTTTAGCGCCTCTTTAAAGACGTAAGTGGACTGGCTAGGGGCTCCCAGGAACTCACGAACGGAGCACGTTGAATGAAAATGCTATGGGGCTCTGGAGTATTCGTAAAAACAGCTCGTATGCTCCCTGCATTGTAAAGTCGCACGTGGGCTGCCTGCTGCGCTTGCAGCAGGCAGCCCATTCATCCACACAGTGGAATAGAGAGGAAACTAATGACGGTAAAATTATAATGGCCATGCACTTTGGAATTGCACACGCTAGGAATAATACACTAGTGATTAACGCATAAACCTGTGTACAGGTCATTAGTGGCTAAAATTCTAATGATTTGGAAATGAGTTTGTGACGAACGATTCTACTTCTCAGAGTAATTCATTGAATGATGGTCATTATTGCCAGTCTATGTAAATGCGCATGGGGAGCAATGATGATGAAAATAATGGCACGACTGCTGTTCTTTTTATTCCCAAAAAAGTGCTTTCATCTTCGCCGCACCCTAACCTCCAGGTGTTTTGACGCTTCTCCAAATGATATTTGAGGTTAGAATTCTAGCGGACACACGTGAGAATAGCTTTGTGATCCGTGGGAATATTGATTTTGCGTGTTAACCTTTCGACGACAATGCATTGGCATTGGTGAGGCATTTGCTATGGTATCGCGTATACAGCAGACTAGCATGGGCCTTGTGCATTAAGAAGGAAGCGAAAAAAAGCTTGTCAATAAATACCGGACGGCAGCTCGCTGTTTTACCGCAGGTCGTAAGAATCGCAAAAGAGCCACTCATGCTTGGCTGATTAGCTCAACATGCAACGAATATGCTTTGGGAATGCGCCACAGCAAGGACGGTGTCGGGAGACCTGCAGGCGCTGCCAGAACACACGGTTTACGTGCATTGTGCGTTTACTGAATGGGCATTGCATCGACCTCGTGCGATATCTATATGCATCGTTTTTCGTCTTCTGCCCTTGGCCGGCTTCAGCTAAGACGCGAAGGCCTTACATCACCCGTTCCACTTAAGGCACCACGTGAACATACTTGAACCCTTAGCGCCTCAAAACGATGCATCATGTTAGGTAAGCATAGCGTTTTATCTGTGATAGTCGGCAATCTAAGATGTTGAAGCAACACGCGATTTTGCAGAGGAGTAAACTTTGGCATTAAGCTTTCACATTGCTCTGGAGAAGCTGCATGCGATTCTCTCTTGGTGGTACATTACTGCCAAGGAGCTTTTCGTTAGTTCCCTTTCTTAGATTTTATACATGAAAGTTCGTCGCCATATGAGCAAATGCAGGGTCTAGAACATGCATACTGGTGTATGGCCAGACAGTATGTCCTGCAGGAGAATTGGCGTTGACGGGAGGATTTTGAGACGTGTTCCTCTGCAGCCACAATATATCATTACGTTTATTTGATGCTCGCGCTTTTATTACGCAAACGGTATCGAGGACTTACGCAGTGTGTGCATTAGCATACAATGTGTATGTGAAAATTGCATCCGTCGACCGCAAGTAAAGTATCCCCAATCTCATGAGTCTTACATAAAGGTTCTCACACAAAGCGACGTTAATTTCACATTCGTAAGAAAATGAGTGACATGGACCGTGTAAAAAATTCTGACGGGAGCAAACTGTCACAGTTCTGCGCTGACGCACAAGCAAGTCGAAGGTGTTCGTTGGCTTCAGTTTGTAGGTTTTGTCGGTATAACGACGAATAGTGGCATTAGTGGTTTCGAATTCAAATATGCGTTTGTCATTTGCAGTGAAGCAGAATCACAGGCACAGATACAGGATTTGTGGCTGAGTCCGTCGAGCATACCAACATGAACCTCCCTACAGCGCAAAGAGCTGATCAAGCCAACAACTCAAGAGCACGCAGCGTTGCTCGGCTTTCTCAATACATTTTAGTTAGCACATGCTCGAAATGAATGGCTTAGGAGTGCTTCTATGGACCCAGGTACGGTTTCTGTGCGTTAGATACTTCAAGCCAAGGGCTTCTGAGCAATACTGCATGTTCGGTAGTAGCATTCTTGGGAACACGTAAGGTTGACATTTTGGAGGCCACGGCGGGATGTAACTAACGGCTAGCCCGAGTGTAGGACCGTAGGCTCAGTGTAAAGATGCCATAAGTCCGCCTTCTGACCTATTTTGTTCCAGACCTGTAGCGCATTGCACCAGCCTTTTTATAACAGGCGTGCTTCCGTTTTGCGTAGCTTTCAGCTGCAGTCTTCAAAGTGTGGTGTAGTGTGCTGCTACAACCCAGTTCTGACTCGCATGTAGGAAATGCAGGGCGGACACAGAGTGAGTAGCAGGATACAACGAGTGACACGATATGCAGAGTTGAAGGTCGAGGAGACGGGCAGCGCCTTTCCGGAATGTTGTGCGCCTGCTGATCCGTATGTGTGCTAGCTCTGATGGCGCAGAATACAGGGAAATGACCTGACGAAGTTTTTGCATATGCAGGATCAGCTTGTCCGGGGTGTTGTTCTAATCCCCAGTCACCACCAGAAGGAATGCGCTAGATAATTTCAACACGCAGAGCATTTCATCTCATTATTATATAGTACGTTGAAGAGTGCGGGCGCTGTCATTTGCACCATGGTGCACGCAAAGATGAGCAGCAGGCCTTAACGCTTTCAGGTTGTACGCAACATGGAAAAGTAGTCATTTTCAGACGGTGATAATCACCAGCATGTAATATTTTTCTGGCTATGTAGTTGTTCGTTACGCAGAGTAGGCCTGTGAGGGATATACCCGTTTTGGGTCATGCTGAGTTTACGAGCCCTGTATACAATGGCGGCAATCGAGTCATTTCCATTTGTGTCATTTCGATGACATTGCTCTTGAAGAGAAACGCTGAATGTAATTTGTGTGTTTTATTGGAAATGTGGCATGCACTAGCTCGGCCGCCGGACTAAATTGAACTGCCCAAGAAGTGCTTCGACACAGTAGCTGTGCGGATGAACGTAAATATTTCAACAAGTCTGTGGGTTTTCTATGCCTGCGCCCGTGTCGACGTTTCTGTCACCAGCTGTGCCTTTCTACCACTCGCAGTAGTAGTCTGCAAGTGAGGCAGAGCTTGTCTTCGCCTTCGCTACTTCGAGCCTTAAGCACAAGGGTTTGTTTACCGCTGGTGCCTTTGCAAGTCCCTCAGATATTCTGGAATTCAGATCATTTTGCCTGTGCGGTCAATAGTTCTCCCAACCTCAATTTCGCCTAACTGAGAGGAAGTGAACGTGGTTTCGATGTCTTACAGGCCTTCACACTGGCGGCTGGTTGGTGACTCACTCGTCAGCCTTCTGAAGCATTTTGTGTTCCAGTTCAATATTCTGATGGAAAATGCATTAGGTTAACGAACAGAATGCCATACCTGTTGGACGTGCAGTGCTACGTTATTAATTGACATTTGTGGGGTCCGTCCTCTAAGCGTCAAACCCACAAGAGGCACACGCGCCTTTAGAGTGGTGACCGCATTATAACGCAGAATGTCTAGTTGCTTGTTCCGGTGATGGCGCTCTCTCACATCTAACACTGGTCAAAAAATGAGTAATTGTCTTCATGTCAAGAAATGAGTAATTTACTTCGTGTCGGTCGGAAATACTACGCGTCTGAAAGATTCAATTGGTTGTATGCGCCGGGTCAAACTTTTCCGAACGGGACTCTCGTCAGAGGCTACAGCATGCAAGCATAGGCCTGTAGAGTTTGAGTTAGGCGCCTTCAATCACTGACATGTGTCGCTCATTACACCTCGAGGTTCTGCGGTGCGTGAAGAGGTAGGCATATACATTCAGCAGGGGCAAATGTTGACGGCGGAACGTCCATGTTGTTGCCAGACTGTCCGTTCTCCAGTTAGAAATCGTTTAAACGTAGCACAATGAGTGAAGGCTTCAGCAGTGGAAGTGCATTTTTCTAGCTAGCTGGGACTTCATTATGCACGCAAGGTAGTTCACGATTTTTTGCGTACGGTTCAGAGAATACGTACAACTGCAGGAGAGAATTCCTCAGCAACGTCAGCTTGCTCTTCAAGGACTGTATATAGTGTAGAATTGAAGCTTAAGGCACGTGTATGCTAACGAACCAATGGTACAACACAGCATAACAGCCTGGACCAGAAGATGGAGTGTCCCGCAGATGCTTCGAAACGCCTGAGCACGATTATGCCCATCAGCAAGTGCGTCCCCATGAAGCGCTATGACCCTGATGCTTCCACATGCAGCTTAGCTCAAGCGACGACACAACCTAGGATCCGTTATCTGTCCAGTTAGTGGTGTACATCCTTCAACATCGTGCAGGATAAGCGGCTTCGTTTGTCCAGCATTCGGTCATTTATCATGGTGAATGTCTTTGCACAAGGCCATGTCGAGCCCACGGCTTGAGTGGGCTTCTGAGGACAACCTCTCCTGATGGGGCATTGTTTCCTGCAGAAAATTTTGCGCATGTTGGCTAGTACGATAGAACAAGCGCCTACAGTGTCTGTGGATTGTGACATTGATGCGCTGTGAACGCTGATGAAGTATTCCACCGCATGCAGTTACGGGATAGACGATCTATTCCAAAAATAATGAGACTGGACGCAAGCTAAGAAGACGAGAATGCATATATTGTTACATCGACTGATACGCACTGGTTTTGTATATATGGACGGAATGCGCCATATATATGACGTGCCGCATCACCGATGCAAGTGTCCAATTTTTTTCCACACAATGGGACAATGCGGGGTGTATGATCAAGGTGTTCCTTCGTGCGTAGACTGACGCATTCGAGCGAATTGCCGCTTGCAATATTTTTCAGATCCTGAGGAACTCCATTTCACCGGAATAGGGGAAGTGGCGTTACGGGGGTAATGCGCACCATGCACTGTCCGTGTATTGTTGGACACGTAGGCTTTCTTTAATGAGCTCGGAAGCATGCCGAGGGGACAGGAACGCCAATTGCATTGCATTGCATGATGCACGTTGGCGCAAGGCTATTTTAGATATGGGCCGAACGCGCCTTGTACGGCTTCCTTTGCCAGTGTCCCCGTGATTTTCTGTACCTGCGACTCCGAAGAAGCCGCCGCCGAAATTACGGTGAACTGCAGTACAAATACATTCACGCACACGCACATCTGAAGCGCAGCTTTTTTAAAAAACAGCGCGTGAGTTTGTTTTTTCCGGCCCTATTATTGGAACATTTTGCCGGCGAAGTTGCGTTGTTTAGTACTCAACGATGTGGTCACAACGTAATGATGAATATCTTTACGCAGGATCACATGGAAGGTAAGCGGCTTGAATGGGCCTTTGGCGAAATCAAGCCCCTCATCTTCAGCTTAACCTTAGTGGCGCGGTGGTCGCAACAAACTCACATTTTTGTGCGTGTGGGCTAGTAGAGTAGAGCAAAGCGCTTGCAGTGCCTGTGGAGTATGGAAAGCGATGCGCTCTGATTGGGGACGCTTAATGTTTTACAGTGAGGCGCTTTCCACCGAAGTGCAGACTTCCGAAAGTATGGTGGAGATACAACGAGCAGGCAGTTTGACCGTTCCGAATCTGCTTCACGAAATCGCACTTAGTGTGATGCGACATTTTCCCCAAACATGGCCTGAGGCTGGAATGTTTTGGAATAACATGTGTCAGGTAATATCCGCATGCATTTACGGGATAGGCCAGACTGGACGCACGTTGCGGGAACGAGGATGCAGATATTCTCACATTGTTTGATTTGATGCAGTGGTTTTGCACATGTGAACCGAATGTGCCTTCGATGACTTGCTGGACCACCGACGCAATTAAGCCAACAAGACTTGGAGTTTTGTTACTGGACACGAGAGGGTGCTGCTGTGTGGCAAGCTGCAGTGCTGATGTGAGTCCTGAACGTCTCTTTGCAAAGGGAAGCTGAAACTGAGCGCCTTGGATGCGCTTCTGGCGAAACGACCTGCATGTCGGCAGGTCGGCCGCCTCGCGCCTATGGCTTGGAATATATACTATGGTGTCAAGTGGCGTTTGTTGATATTTGGAAATGCAGACACGCGGTCAACGTAATGTGGCTTCGGCACTATCGTAGCGCTGGATTGGAGGGTAGCGGAAAAGTTCTTTGGGTCGCATTGTGGATATATAACCGTCGTGCAGTTTTCTTTGCTTGTCGCCCCCTACATTCTAGGGCTGCATTCTCCTCTCTATTGTTGTTACCAGCCTCCAAAATTTGGGATTCACCTTCATCACACAGCATGTATGTGCTCTGGTTGATTGGTTAAGCGGAATCTTTTTCTTGGAAACCTTTACTATTTCACAAGTGCAGGTCCGGTAGAGTAGCTGCGTTGCCTGTTTACTTTCGATTGAGTGCTATTTTGTTTATCCAGACACTGTGCCTTGCTTTCTATCGTAAGATCCGGATGCGCCATCTAGGGCCCCTAAGAGAAACCCGTATTCAAAGTGAAGTGAGTCATGACAAGAACATTTCAACGCTCATGCGTTAGGCCCCAGCTCGGCTCACGCGCCAGTTTGTGCGTTCAATGGTAAAGGTCGTGCACAACTGTGCTGATGGCACTGTCTGCTTGGATGTATGGGCCAGCTCCACTGACGTGCTTGACAAGGTTGCATCTACGCCAGGCTTCATGATGGTAACCCGGCCCGCTATTTACGGCACACAGGTTCCAGTTGGACCCCAATACGACACAGTTACCTAGGTTGCTGCTATATTCTACACCTTTTCACGCTGAAGTCAAGCTGCAAGTGAGTCGTTTGGATCCGTTTTCAATTATGCTGTTAGGTAACGTGAGCTCACGGCTTCCAGCACAGCGCCTTGAAGCTTTTGCAAGTGGCATGGAAGTAGAAGCCCAGAAGAATCGACCCCACTTGTGCGACTCCGCTTGTGCAGTAAAACGTCTGGCTCCAGTATTCGTGGAAAGCTTACAAGCGTTGGCATTGATTGCTTGCACCTCAAGGCAGCGCATGGTAGTATTTGCACCAGAGGCTGGACTCATGAGTTGCTTACATTGCTTGTGGAGTCAGAGATGTAAAGTTCAGTTCGCTACATTGGGGAGGACGAAATATTGACGCCAGACGTTTTCTTGCAGAAATGGAGTTGATTGTTCTGGCAGGGCGCTATTCTGAGGAGAGATTGCGTGGAAGCCCATATCGAGCGGCCGCAGCGTGCTTGTGCATTTTTTCATGACGGTGCGGCGGTTAGGGATAGACACTTATGTGTGCTGCAGTCAAGGGCTGATTGAGGCACATGCATGCGATCGCGCGGGCATATCGTTTGTTCTCTCAGCTCTTAGTCATCTAAAATTGGCTACGATGAATACCGCGCAGGTAGGGTATGTTTGGGATAGACGCCTTTTACCAAAATGACACTTGGTTTTCGAACGGAGTTTAGCGAGACCTTGCACGATGTATCAACGTCGCGGTGCAGTGCCCCAGTCACCGATAAACAGTCACGCGTCGCTGTCCTAGTGTGATGCGATGCTTCTTGGGAATATCCCACTGTTAAAGTGGACGTGCTAAGATGTCATCACAAAAGATGCTCTAATACGTGAGGGTCATGCGGCCGCAAGGCAACATAAACCAGGGTGTGGGTTTTGTGATCAGGGTGTTCCTTCGTGCGCATTGTGATAATTACGAATTCGACCGAATTGCCGCTTGCAATATTTTTCAGATCCTGAGGAACTCCATTTCACCGGAATAGGGGAAGTGGCGTTACGGGGGTAATGCGCACCATGCACTGTCCGTGTATTGTTGGACACGTAGGCTTTCTTTAATGAGCTCGGAAGCATGCCGAGGGGACAGGAACGCCAATTGCATTGCATTGCATGATGCACGTTGGCGCAAGGCTATTTTAGATATGGGCCGAACGCGCCTTGTACGGCTTCCTTTGCCAATGTCCCCATGATTTTCTGTACCTGCGACTCCGAAGAAGCCGCCGCCGAACTTACGGTGAACTGCAGTACAAATACATTCACGCGCACGCACATCTGAAGCGCAGCTTTTTTAAAAAACAGCGCGTGAGTTTGTTTTTTCCGGCCCTATTATTGGAACATTTTGCCGGCGAAGTTGCGTTGTTTAGTACTCAACGATGTGGTCACAACGTAATGATGAATATCTTTACGCAGGGTCACATGGAAGGTAAGCGGCTTGAATGGGCCTTTGGCGAAATCAAGCCCCTCACCTTCAGCTTAACCTTAGTGGCGCGATGGTCACTGGTTTAGTGTCGATGGGTTTGCGAGTATGGTTCAGTGAGGGGAAGCAAGGAAAAATCAAAACAACTTCAAAGCCTCCGGTGGAGTAGACAATGGCGCGCCTAATGGCTTTGGAGAGCAAATGAGCAAGCAACTGTGGAAATGTAACTGTTCTGTCGTGTAAAGGTTGATCGCGTTCACAATTGATGATTCCCCTTAAATTTTTCTGGGCATTCAAAAATCACAACGTTGGAACATTCTACGCACGGCGTACAAGCCACATATGTCATGTGGCAACTATTGCCACTACTTAAGTCCTATCTCTTGGTATACAAACAACAACATGTCTCTTGGTATACAAACAGCAACAGTCTGTGCAACACTTCTCCGCCTTGTTCTGTTTGAGGTGAGTTATGTAGCTAACTGGGTTGGAAACGTGGGCGGTGGCGCTTTTGCACACCCTTTGACGCGAAGGAAACGCGTATATCCGATTGTTGTAGTGGACAGTGAGAGCCAGTTCCCCAAGTCGGGTTTTTGAGTTTCTAGTGTCGATTGCTCTGCTCTAATACGTGAGGGTCATGCGGCCGCAAGGCAACATAAACCAGGGTGTGGGTTTTGTGATCAGGGTGTTCCTTCGTGCGCATTGTGATAATCACGAATTCGAGCGAATTGCCGCTTGCAGTATTTTTCAGATCCTGAGGAACTCCATTTCACCGGAATAGGGGAAGTGGCGTTACGGGGGTAATGCGCACCATGCACTGTCCGTGTATTGTTGGACACGTAGGCTTTCTTTAATGAGCTCGGAAGCATGCCGAGGGGACAGGAACGCCAATTGCATTGCATTGCATGATGCACGTTGGCGCAAGGCTATTTTAGATATGGGCCGAACGCGCCTTGTACGGCTTCCTTTGCCAATGTCCCCATGATTTTCTGTACCTGCGACTCCGAAGAAGCCGCCGCCGAACTTACGGTGAACTGCAGTACAAATACATTTACGCGCACGCACATCTGAAGCGCAGCTTTTTTAAAAAACAGCGCGTGAGTTCGTTCTTTCCGGCCCTATTATTGGAACATTTTGCCGGCGAAGTTGCGTTGTTTAGTACTCAACGATGTGGTCACAACGTAATGATGAATATCTTTACGCAGGGTCACATGGAAGGTAAGCGGCTTGAATGGGCCTTTGGCGAAATCAAGCCCCTCACCTTCAGCTTAGCCTTAGTGGCGCGATGGTCACTGGTTTAGTGTCGATGGGTTTGCGAGTATGGTTCAGTGAGGGGAAGCAAGGAAAAATCAAAACAACTTCAAAGCCTCCGGTGGAGTAGACAATGGCGCGCCTAATGGCTTTGGAGAGCAAATGAGCAAGCAACTGTGGAAATGTAACTGTTCTGTCGTGTAAAGGTTGATCGCGTTCACAATTGATGATTCCCCTTAAATTTTTCTGGGCATTCAAAAATCACAACGTTGGAACATTCTACGCACGGCGTACAAGCCACATATGTCATGTGGCAACTATTGCCACTACTTAAGTCCTATCTCTTGGTATACAAACAACAACATGTCTCTTGGTATACAAACAGCAACAGTCTGTGCAACACTTCTCCGCCTTGTTCTGTTTGAGGTGAGTTATGTAGCTAACTGGGTTGGAAACGTGGGCGGTGGCGCTTTTGCACACCCTTTGACGCGAAGGAAACGCGTATATCCGATTGTTGTAGTGGACAGTGAGAGCCAGTTCCCCAAGTCGGGTTTTTGAGTTTCTAGTGTCGATTGCTCTGAATCCGCGTTATTTTCAAAGGAGACTGCATACATTCACAGACTCAGTAGTTGAATATTTTGAACAATTTGCAATGGCACCGAAGTGCCGCTTCTGCAGGTTGGGGTTGTGCAGTTCATGCGGGTTCAGCCACATGTGCTAGCTACGAGCAGAAAATTAACTGCAGAGCACAGACGGTGTTGTAGGGCCATACTGTCATTTCTTTCATAAGCTTGCCTGGAACGTAGCGCGACATATGGGCACGTTTTGAAGCAGAACTGCTATTTGGTTTCTGTGGTTGTTTCACAGCGAATGCATGGTTAATGCTTGTGATTTCCGATCTCGAAAATTTTGAGACATGTTTCTTGAATGTATCATCTATATTCTTTATATACACTTGGCCAGGGCTATATCGAGGGAATCGTTCTCAAATCATTATTCATACCGTAAACAAGTTGGAGAAGAAAGAATGGCTAGTGTGGACGCTGCTGAACGGTTGTAATGAAGCTTCTGTCAGCGCTAGTTCACTTAGAGTGTCCCAGCACTGGCTCGCAAACCCCTTTCATTTTATGCACTATATCCAGCTCGCGGAACTCATCGTTTTCAGAATGAGCCTGTTTCGTTCACGTTTTCTTTTGCGCCTTTTACCCTAGGTTATCTTCAGGGGTTCAATGTCTCGTCCACTTGCGAGTGCATCCACATACATCTTACTGTTTACATCATGTGGTGATTTTTGACGCACTGAAGCGAGAGAAGCTACGCATAGGCTTTCTCAGTCACGACGTTCCGAGAAACAGTGCTCGGAGGCAGGGAGGGTGTGTGAATTGTTTCCTCTCTGACAGCTTCTGGAGTGTGTGGCATGGCGCATAGGTGGTGGTTTGCAGATGGCCAACGCAGATTGCATATATTTGGCTTGAAGGCGTGTAGCGCGCAGTCTACTGTTTGAGTACCTTGGGGAGTCTCCAACGTTAAAGACAACCCGCGTACGCCAAAGTTTGCAAGTCATGGAGCTCACGTTTGCGCGTATCACGCTTTTCATGGCATGTAGAAAGTAGGTTGCATCATGATATTCTGGTTTGGTGGGTTGCATGGGGTGGGCAGCTAGCGCTCTCAAGGATGGTGCGCTTAGTCGCGTCGGTTGAACCGGCCAGCCTGAATAATGCAGCCATTCTCATTGTTTCGCTGTTTCACACTACAGTATGTCTGTACACTTTTCGATGATACTCTGTTTGAGTGCCTTCAAAATAATGCTCAAGACATTTGCGAAAAGCCCTCGTCTCATGCATATGCATTGTCCAGCAGTCATAGCGACACGTGAAATTTGTGTGGCATCTGTTTGCTTGCTGCTGATCTCGTTGCCTTGTTTTGCAGTTTGCCAATGTGCTGGGGTTCAGGAAACACATCAGCTGTCACTAAAACAGGCAGTGAAGATGTATTCGCTGAACAAGCATTGTCGTGGTGTTTGGGACAAGCTTTACTCGATAGTGGCTCAGTTTCTCTCTGCATAGTCGAGGGTTTTTTTCAAGTGGCCAAATTGCATTGCGAAGCGCTGACGATGGTATTTATTTTTGGGTGGCTATCGAAATATTTTGAGAGGCTAGGAGCTGTCATGAGCGGCCTCTCGTTGATGGCAATGCACCTGAGCTACCTTGCATTGCACGTTCATGTACTGGATTGATTTTCATCAGTTCAACGCGAGTGTACGCAACGCAAGTGCGTTGTAGCTTCAAAGTCTGAGCCCATGGTGAATGTACAGCAATGTGCACGCGATACCTGCATCACTGTGAACACCGTACGCCTCAGCAGGCTGTGACTTTACGAAGATCAGAAGTGTGTAAGACGCCTTTGTGATTCATTACCCACGCGGTCGCCATCGTAAGCGACCAGACGCGCTGTATATGGCTGTAGAAGTAATGTGCACGGTCTCGCTGCTGTAAAACCCTACGGTGGCCTGTCTCTCGGCTTGGAACCGTTATCGAAGGAACGCTCATGGCAAAGATACCGTACGTGCTATTTTATTGGCATCACATCAAAACATCATTGTCAGAGTGCTCGCTTTGAATGAGGTGCCGTGCGCATTTTCGTTGTTTCTTTGTTTCTCGTGGTGCCCAGAAAGTACGTCATGCACATTCATGCATTTAGCGAAATGAGAGGTTGCTCGCGATAATAGTGCATGGTGAATTATTACTTGGCAGGAAGTATTCTGCCGTGCAGAGGGCCTGTAGGTACGGTTTTTTCTTCTTCCGTTTTGACGAGAGCCAGTGTAATGTTCGTGTACCTGTTTTCGCTTGTACAATCGCGTATGATCAGGTAGCATTGGGTAGCATTGCTGCTGGCACTTTCTCTGGCTAAATACATCGCAACTTTAACTCTGCATTTTCATGTTTGTTTTTCGCAGACGTGTACATATCCATTAGCCTGAGGCTGGGGCCCGCAGCTCCTAGTCATGCAGTTGCTTGCATACACGGAAGCCATGTGTATCATGCAGGGAGTGCGTCGAAACGTGGACAAAGAACATGGCTTCAGCGAACAGCGTACACGTGATACAAGTGTGAAGACAGGCAGGAGCATTTCCAACGGGGCACTTCACAAGTGTGCGAGGCACGCACGAAATTTTCTCTTTGACCCAGCTTCCGCGTGCAGAACTTAAATACTCTTTTTTTTAGATATTCAGAAATGCTCGTTAGTCTGTGCATATTTTTTTTGATATTGCACAATGCCTCTCCGCCGTCAAATGGGGCGCTTGATGAGAAACGGCCATTCTTGCCTGCCTAATATAGTGCTTTCTAATGAGTCATATGTACCACTCCTCTACTATCTGCTATTTGAGCGAGCCAGTTGTGCCTTTCTGCGTCTTCGTCTTGATCATAAGGAGCGCTGAAATGGTGCGCTTACTACGTCGCTTGAATACCACTGTGGTTTTGTGTACGGGCGTACAAAGTGCAACTCCATTCATTGCGGGCTTTGTAATGGTTTCGGTACTTGCGAATGCTGTAGCGGATGTCACACTGAGAAGCACTATGGGAAGCGAACGTGCTGCTGGCAGACAAAAGTCGTAGCTTATCAAGCGCACTGTTTCCCGGCAGTGAGGTACTAAACAATTCGGTTCCTTCAGATGCGCATAGTAAAAGAAGACATTTATCCTGTCAAAGGCCTTACAAGCACTGGGCATGCCTGGCAGCGAATGCACCCTAGGAATCGATGCGCTTATGACGGTCCATGAAGCGCGAATAAACTTTTTCGGCCATAAAGGCGTTGCGTTTGATGTATCAGACCAGCTTTGTTATCCCCTCAATTAGCATAAAACGACTTTGGTCCTTTAGGGCCTTCGTGCGGACCATTATGTTTGTGTACATGCATGCAGACAACTGTGCATAAGAGCCTACACGACCCTGTAGTTCTTTGGTTTGTGTTTCCCCCTTCCGGCATCACGTGTGTAATTGTAGATTTTGCATCTCCAAATGGATAGAAGACTAAACATGCCCCAGAGATTAAATCGTAGTTTGGCGCATTCGTGGCGGCCGATCAGGGCTTTGTCCCAGAGTCGGCACAGTTCGTAACCGGGCTGTTAAGGTGAGCTTCGGTCTCGTATACCATCCTATGCGCATCCTTTAGGTGACCCACTGTACTTTTTTGACCCATCTGCTTGCATTGACGTAGCGATTCTTTCTTAGAGACAGTTGAGCTTTGGCCATACATTTCAGGATTTGTCGGATGTGCCGGTTCTCGTTGGCTTTTCAGGACAAATGTCACCACGCTCGGTATAAAGATGTTCCACAGTGAGCTAGTGGCCAAATGACGGTACTTTGCATATTAGGACCGTTCTCTCCACCTGCCTGTACCTGTGTGCCGAACTCCAGGCGAACCACAGACGGTTTTTATATCGCTGAACTGACATCTTCGCAGCATCATCGCAGCAATAGAGTCAAATGAACCAAGGGTCATTCCTTGTGCTGCCATTGCCGCTACGAGTACACTCTGTGGTGCGACGGTGTGTCCTGCTCGTAACTAACTCTCGTCGATGCTTTCGCTTCGACCAGTGTGGATTCATTCTTTAAGCACTAACGCAGGGTAGAGCAACTGAATCGCCAACACAACCTGAATGCGCTATGCACTTTTCATGGATGCCATTGTCACGAGACACAGCAATCAGCTGGGACGTCTTCAACAGCAAGATAATTTGCACGCTCCTCGTGGATTACAGCCTGAAAACACACGCCTTCAACAACACCACTGCGGAAGCTTCCATATATTGAGTTGCTTTGCTTTGACTAGCGGGCAGGCAAATATTAACAGGCACTGACAAACAACGGTATCACACACCCAGAAAGAAGTTGTGCCTCCGTTAATCAGCTAGCGCTACTTACTGCGGTAGCACGCACAAGCCGCACAGATGGAATGTAAGCACTTGCGTGCAGAGCTTAAACCTCGGTCTAGTAAAATACTTTATGAGCGGTAATCTCGGTAGTGCTCGCCCCTTGCAGACGGTACGTGGCATTCGCAGCGAGGCTTCAGGCATCGGCAGCTGAACTCGTATTTATTTTGTGTTAATGCTTTCCACGGGTGCGTGCGTTTCGTGCACACACGCAGGCTTGGCCTCAGCATTTTCGGGTGCTCTAGAGGCACGCGCAGTCGTACTCGTGACCTCAACCCGCAGGCCGAGATCGCCAGCGCCTCTAGCTTGTATTCTCAGTCGTTTAAATTGCCCATTTTTGAAGCCACAGAATTCGCTTTGTTCTTTTGGAAAACACATCCTGGAATCCGCTGCGCCGCATCACAACGTTTCATTATCGACAGTCGGGGTCGGCTTGCTTCAATGTCTCCAAAACAAAGAAAACATACATTCATACGCTGCGCGGCTAGAGCCGTTAACCACGGCGATTAAGTGCGGAGGAGCGCGGACTCCTTCAGAACAGCACTAGTCTTCAGCCTAATGCCAAAGTACAACTTACCTAGATGAAGCCATTTCGTTTGCCTCGTGTTATGACTTGCGAATAGGCATGCAGCTTCATGCGTGCTAGTGCTGCTGTGGCCAAGCTGTGCAATCGAACGTCACTGAGAGGTTTCTTCAATAGGAGGGCACCGAGAAGCGCTAAGTTAAAGCTGTGCTGAATGTGTGCTTTCATCTCATGCGTTTTACCAGTGATGTCTCGAGCTGTGGCATTCGTCACTCATTTCGTTGTTTATCGTGGGATTGGATAGCCCGTACGCCCAATGCATCCTCCTGGTAATTTAGATGCAGAGGTCCTACGCAGAGATGGACGTGTGTCGCTCCTCGTATGCCCGGTCTCAGTTTAGAAGGGCTGACGAAGGCTTGACTTGCCACTCTGCACATTGGACGTGCTGCATCTCCTGCGCTTGGCTATTCTAGTTGCCATAACGGCGAAGCAAGTCACAAGTTCTTCTGCCAGTTAGTAGCGAATGTTGCGAATATCACGGACGCGGGCATTGGCAGAATGCAGACAAGCTGCTTCGCAGGAACGTATTAAATGTTCATGGGAGCAAACACCCAGAGCGCGCGGTCAGTTCTTCTAAGAACGAAGTGATGGCAACTATTAGCAGACACTGACAAAAAGCGGTTTCTCGCGCACCAAAACAAGTGGTGGCTCCGTTAGTCAGCTAGCGCTACTTACTGCGGTAGCACGCACAAGGCTCACACATAAACGTAACCATTTGCATGCAGACTGGAAGCTCGACCTAGTAAAATACTTTAGCAACGGTAATCTCGGTAGTGCTCGCCCCTTGCAGACGGTACGTGGCATTCGCAGCGATGCTTCAGGCATCGGCAGCTGAACTCGTGTTTATTTTGTGTTTATGTTTTCCCTCACGGATGCGTGCCTTTCGTGCACACACGCAGGCTTGGCCTCAGCATTTTCAGGTGCTCTAGAGGCACGCGCAGTCGTACTCGTGACCTCAACCCGCAGGCCGAGATCGCCAGCGCCTCTAGCTTGTATTCTCAGTCGTTTAAATTGCCCATTTTTGAAGCCACAGAATTCGCTTTGTTCTTTTGGAAAACACATCCTGGAATCCGCTGCGCCGCATCACAACGTTTCATTGTCGACAGTCGGGGTCGGCTTGCTTCAATGTCTCCAAAACAAAGAAAACATTCATACGCTGCGCGGCTAGAGCCGTTAACCACGGCGATTAAGTGCGGAGGAGCGCGGACTCCTTCAGAACAGCACTAGTCTTCAGCCTAATCCCAAAGTACAACTTGCCTGGATGAAGCGGTTTCGTGTACCTCGTGTTACGGCTTGCGAATAGTCATATAGCTTCAGGCGTGCTAGTGCTGCTGTGGCCAAGCTGTGCATTAGAACGTCACTGAGAGGTTTCTTCAATAGGATTCCACAGAGAAGCGTTACGTAAAAGCTTCGCGGAGTGTCTGGTTTCACCTCATGCGCTTTGCGAGTGATATTACACGCTCTCATATTCTTCACTTATTTCGTTGTTTACTGTGATACTGGATAGGCCGTTTGCCGAATGCGTTCGCGTGGTAATTTAGATACAGAGGACCGACGCACAGATGCACGTGTATGGTCGCGTGTAAGCCGTAGCTAGAAGCCTCCAACAGGCGCTAACAAGCACGGGCTTCCGACACAACAAGATAAGGCTGCCTTATGAGCTAGCGCGACTTACTGCGGTAGCACGCATGAGGCGCACACATAAACGTAACCATTTGCGTGCAGAACTGGGAACTCGACCTAGCAACGGTAATGTCGGTAGTGCTCGCATCTTGCAGACGCTACGTGGCATTCGCAGCGAGGCTTCATGCATCGGCAGCTGCTTTCCACGGGTGCGTGCGTTTCGTGCACACACGCAGGCTTGGCCTCAGCATTTTCATGTCCTCTAGAGGCACGATCAGTCTTACTCATGACCTCAACCCACGTGGCCGGAATCGCCAGCGCCTCTAGCTTGTATTTTCAGTCGTTTGAATCGCCCATGTTTTCAGCCGCAGCATAGGCTTTGCCCTTTTGAAAAACACATCCTGGAATCCGGTGCGCCTCATCACAACGTTTCATTATCGACAGTGGGGGTCGGCTTGCTTCAATGTCTCCAACACACAGAAAGCATGCATACTCTGCACGGCTTCTGGAGCCGTTAACCACGGCGATTAAGTGCAGAGGAGCGAGGACTCTTCAAAACAGCGCTGGTCTTCAGCCTAATGCCAAAGTACAACTTACCTAGATGAAGCGGTTTCGTTTACCTCGTGTTACAACTTGCGAGGAGCCATGTAGCTTCATGCGTGCTAGTGCTGCTGTGGCCAAGCTGTTCAATCAAACGTCACGGAGAGGTTTCTTCCATAGGAGGGCACCGAGAATCGTCACGTAAAAGCTACGCCGCGTGTGTGCTTCCATCTCATGCGTTTTACCAGTGATGTTTCGAGCTGTGGCATTCGTCACTCATTTCGTTGTTTATCGTGGGACTGGATAGCCTGTTTGCCCAATGCATCCTCCTGGTAACTTAGATGCAGAGGTCCTACGCAGAGATGGACGTGTGTCGCTCCTCGTAAGCCCGCTCTCAGTTTAGGAGGGCTGACGAAGGCTTGACTTGGCACTCTGCACTTCTGGACATGCTGCATCTCCTACGCTTTGCTATCCTAGTTGCCATAATGACGAAGCAAGTCACAAGTTCTTCTGCCAGTTAGTAGCGAATGTTGCGAATATCACGGACTCTGGGTTGTTAGAATAGGCAGGGTGCAGACAACCTGCTTCGCAGAAGCGTATTAAGTGTTCATGGGGAGCAAACACCTAGAACGTACGGTCAATGCGTCTAAGAACCTTTTGAATGCAACTATTAGCAGCGCGGCCGGACACACCCGTAATTACGTCCGTGTTACGTGTGTGACGCGACTACCGGCATTTTTAGGGCTTTTGCAGTGGGTGGTCCTCTAGCGAACACGTCAACAGTTCGCTATCAAAATATATGTCTCGATTCTCTATTCTCCGCGGGCAGTCTTCGACCGAAGCTAACGACAGATATTTTTTGGTGAATTTTATTCACAGAGGGCATAAAGCCGCACTACAGCCAGGCTCTCAGTACACGTATTGTTTGCGAACCCTTTATTGTATACGGAGGTCCCTAATTTTCTTCGCTCCTTCGACGGCCGCTGTAATTAAATATTACAGCGGTCAGCCACCACGACAAGAACTGCTGCAATACTCGCACGACTAGAACCGTGATACCACGCTTCATACCACAAACAGGAACTTCTGTGGCAAGGCACTGAAAAATTAATGTCTCGCGTCGGAAATATCACTAAAAGCTTTAGGTCATGTCATCGTTGCCTTGATTTGCAAACGATTTGCATCCAGCGCTTTCTGCATCTTACGACTATGCAGTCAAATAAGACCGTCGCCCGGTCGATCTTGAGTGCATTTTATCATGTAGAGCGGCCCCCTTTGCCTGTTTGTTCTCCAACCTGTTGCCGTTTCTTATACGCAGCGAATTACGGAGAGCGCGGAGATCTCGCAAGCAAGATGCAAATGCCTTTCTCAAGGCTTGACTTTGTTTCCCTGTGTTTCAGGCCCCTCACAACAAATTTGCACATCGGTTCTTATTTTTTGTGGGGTGATTGCAAGTAAGCTTTTGCAAAATAAGTACTGCTAGTGAATGGTCAGGGATGAACCACCTGATGAGTTGGCGTTCTCTTCGGCGTGCTCTTGGATTCCAACAGTTACCGTGACGTTGTTTGGGCTATACTTCAGGACGTGAGTAAATTTTGATGTGTTGCTAAAACGTGAGTGCGCCCTGAGGAGAGGCATTCCTCAGTCGTTGTTTTGCGTCGTGGCTGGGTTTCACCTTGAAAAGCCGACAATCAGGTAGCACTGTAAACATTCAACATATTACTAGGTATTGTGGCTTTTGCGTGTCTTCGGAGCACCAGTGCCTCGAGTGGAGCGAAATTTACTCTGCTTAGAAGATTCAAATTTGAACACGCATTTACGTGTACCTGTGTGGGTTGTGGCATTTCTTTCTGCAGATGTAGGGGCTTCGCGTAACTTCATTCAGGCTGCGTTAGCATGTGCAATCGCTTCAGACACTTTGTGACAGGCAGCGGTGCCATGTTATTCCAGTGGACTATTTGCAATGTGAGCCGTATGCAAATGTAAGTTGTGATTTATTGTTCTGAAGCTTCTTTTAGCAAGCCAAGGATGCACGGTTAGTTTCGGGTTTCCTATGATAATTAATTCTTGCTTCGAAGGTGACAGTGGCTGTCCAAACTACATGCAAAAGCCTCCGATGAGACTGTCTGGACAGTTTGCGTCGTTAGTACTATGTTGCTTGCTAAGGTAAAGATGAGATAGCCACTGTGTATGATAAGTGAAGGGGACGCCTCATCACCTGGCATATTCTTGCATGGCGGACGAACGAACAGACGGTGAGCAGATGCTGTGGTGCTCTGTTCATCATAGGTTGGATTGAATAAAACCACAGCGCTCAGGGAACGCTGCAAAAGGATGCTGCGTTTACCTTCATGGCGCATTTCTCACAAACATAAAAGCTAGCTGAGAGGCTGCCAGCTTCCACCCTACTTCGTGGATGCTACCTATATTCATTTTCAGAAGGCATTTACCAGTTGCTGTATAGAGAATGTCTTGCGGACGGAAAGGAACGTGAAGCGTTCTATCTCCTCTCCCTCGCCACTGAAGTTTCTGGCTATACTAGGCAGACCATGAACTTGCGGGGGGAGGGAACGTCAAGTTCCAGAGCAAGGAACTTGATGTAAGACGGACATGCGTATGTGGGGCACGCTTGCACGCAACTGACACCGCGCAAAATGTGGTGGACCTGTCTCGTCACTTCCGACAGGACTTTGTTGAATTTCTTTCTCTTCCCTTCCAGGAATAGAGACACACGTGGTGCGGCACGCTCCCCTGACACTGTTTTATTCTTGCTTACTGCTGTACCTTAGCGACTTGCAAAGTTGACACGCTCACTTACCTAGGGGCGGAAGGGGCGCATCAGGCAGCTTATTGTTAGTGTGTAGGCGCTTCAGAGAGATGAAATCTGAACACTCCGGAGGGCGCCGTGCCCGTTGTAAACCATGTTCATGTTGACCGTTTTGGTGCAATTGTATGTGCAGCCTAGTGCTGCGAGGCATTTATTTGATTACGAGAAACAGGCTGTTCACGCCTCTTGCAGACCCTACGTTCAAACGTTCTTCAAACGCTCATCACTCATCATGAAGCTTCCTTTTGCAGGCGAGTTGCAATCAAGCCCTTTTAGAAAAGATGCAAGCGATTGCACCGATAAGCGCTCCGAGTTTTATTGGTAATCGGCATCAGTGTTCTCAGCTTATTCGCACGAGCAGTGGACACGAAATGCCGCTAAGAGAAGCCGGTTGATGTTTGATGTGGTGGACAGTTTGCGATGTAGGGAATGTGTTGATATGAATATGGCATGAATCCTTTTTTTCTACTTTTTCGCATAATTCAAGACTTTGGAGGGATTGCGCACTTGTATGTTTTCCTGGCGCCAAGACAGCCAGGCCTTCGTGGCCTCCACGGATGTATCGTGCTTGCTAAAAAAAAGCAATATGCATGCTGCGGCGATGGGCAACCGGTGGCCGCATTTGTTTGGACGTGAATACAGGCGTTGCATTGTGGTACTTCTGCGTTCTCCCGTGCACTCGTTTCATCCTCAATACGTCAAACGCACTAATATTCCATGAGCAGAAACGCAGTCCAACAGCATCGGCAGATCTTGGCTTTGCACTGCAAGTACGCTGGAGGCATTTTCGTGCACCTAGTCATAATCGAAAGAGAGCGAGTAGGCACTTCCAAATGCGCATTAGCACTGTGCATAGCTTTAGCAGTTTCCGTTTTCAGCACTTCTGTTAGGTAAGCTGGTCAGAAGGCTGCTGCTAGTATTCTGGTGCCCTCATGACGGGCCGTGTAGGATGGGATGACTTGCGTGTTGATTAGTGCGTGGAAAGGCCGGTTGCCCCAACAAGCCTACTGCGGCGGCCTCCATATATTGTGCTGCTTCGCTTTGAGCGGCAGGGAGAGAAATATTAGCAGACACGAACAAGGGTGTCTCGCGCACCGAAACGAGTGGTGGCTCTGTTAGTCAGCTACCGCGACGTGCTGCTGTAATACGCACACGCCTTACAGATGAATGTAATTATTTGTATGCACAAATGGGCACTCGACCTAGTAAAATACCCTAGCAACTGAAATCTCGGTAGTTGCTCGCTCTTTGCAGACGGTACGTGGCATTCGGAGCTAGGCACAAGGCTTCGGCAGCTGAACTCGTATTATGTGTTTGTGCTTCGTGCACGCACACAGGCTTTGACTCAGCAATTCAGGTGCCCTAGAGCCAAGATCAGTTGTACTCATGACCTCAACCCACGGGGCCGGAATCGCCAGCGCCTTTAGCTACTATTCTCAGCTTTCTAAATTTCGCATGTTCTCAGCTTTCTGAATTTCGCATGTTCTCAGCTTTCTGAAGTTCGCATGTTTTCAGCCGCAGAATTCGCTTTGCTCTTTTCGAAAACACATCCTGGAATTCGCTGCGCCTCATCACAGCGCTTCATTGTGGACAGTCAAGGTCGGTTTACTTTAATGTCTCCAACATACTGACAATATTCATAACTGCACGGCTTCGAGAGCCGTCAACCACAGCTATTAAGTGCTGAGGAGCGCGGACTCCTTCAAAACAGCGGTAGTCTTCAGCCTAATGCCAAAGTGCAACTTAACTAGGTGAGACGGCTTTGATCGTCTCGTGTTACGGCTTGCGAATAGTCACGTACCTTCGAGAATGCTAGTTCAGTGGCAAATGGTGTAGGCAAGCTGTGTGGAGAAGGCTTCTTAAATATGAGGGCGCAGAGAGGTGTTACTATAAAAACGCACCGCGTGTGTGCTTCCATCTACTGCGTTTTGCCAGTGGTGTCTCGAACTGCGACATTCGTCACTTATTTCATTTGTCGTGGGATTTGATAGGCTGTTCGCCCAATGCGTGCCCGAGGTACTTTAGATGCAAAGGTCCTACGCAGAGATGCACGTGTATCGTTGCTTGAAAGCCCGCTTTCAGTTTAAACGGGCCGACGAAGGCTTGACTTGGCACTCTGCCCTTTTGGTCTTGCTGCATCTCCTACGCTTTGCTATTCTAGTTGCCATAACGACGAAGCAAGTCACAAGTTCTTCTGCCACTTAGTAGCGAATGTTGCGAATATCACGGACGCGGGCATTGGCAGAGTGCAGACAAGCTGCTTCGCATGAACGTATTAAATGTTCGTGGGAGCAAACACCTAGAGCGCACGGTCAGTTCATTTAAGAACGAAGTGATGGCAGCTATTGGCAAACACTGACGAACAAGGGTTTCTCACGCACCAAAACAAGTGGTGGCTCCGTTAATCGTCTAGCTCGACTTACTGCGGTAGCACGCACGAGGCGCACACATAAACATAACCATTTGCGTGCAGACTGGAAGCTCGACTTAGTAAAATACTTTAGCAACGGTAATCTCGGAAGTGCTTGCCCCTCGCAGACGGTACGTGGCATTCGCAGCGAGGCTTCATGCATCGGCAGCTGAACTCGTATTTATTTTGTGTTTGTGCTTTTCACGGGTGCGTGCGTTTCGTGCACACACGCAGGCTTGGCCTCAGCATTTTCGGGTGCTCTAGAGGCACGCGCAGTCGTATTCGTGACCTCAACCCGCAGGCCGAGATCGCCAGCGCCTCTAGCTTGTATTCTCAGTCGTTTAAATTGCCCATTTTTTAAGCCACAGAATTCGCTTTGTTCTTTTGGAAAACACATCCTGGAATCCGGTGCGCCTCATCACAACGTTTCATTGTCGACAGTCGGGGTCGGCTTGCTTCAATGTCTCCAACACACAGAAAGCATGCATACTCTGGACGGCTTCTGGAGCCGTTAACCACGGCGATTAAGTGCAGAGGAGCGCGGACTCTTCAAAACAGCGCTGGTCCTCAGCCTAGTGCCAAAGTACAACTTACCTAGATGAGGCGGTTTCGTGTACCTCGTGTTACGGCTTGCGAATGGTCATGTAGCTTCATGCGTGCTAGTGCTGCTGTGGCCAAGCTGTGCAATCGAACGTCACTGAGAGGGTTCTTCAATAGGAGGGCGCAGAGAATCGTCACGTAAAAGCTACGCAGCGTGTGTGCCTTCATGCGTTTTGCCAGTGATGTTTCGAGCTGTGGCATTCGTCACTCATCTCGTTGTTTATCATGGGATTGGATAGCCTGTACGCCCAATGCGTCCGCGTGGTAATTGCGAAGCAAAGAACCTAAGCAGAGATGCACGTGTGTCGCTCCTCGCAAGCCCGCTTTCAGTCTAGAAGGGCCGACGAAGGCTTGACTTGCCACTCTGCACATTGGACTTGCTGCATCTCCTACGCTTTGCTGTCCTAGTTGCTATAGCGGCAAAGCAGCTCACATGTTGTTCTGCCAGCTAGTAGCGAATGTTGCGAATATCAGGAACTCGGGTTTGTAAGTATAGGCAGAGTGCAGACAACCTGCTTTGCAGGAACGCATTCATGGGAAGCAAACACCCAGAGCGCACGGTCAATTCGTCTAAGAACGAAGTGATGGCAACTATTAGCAGACACTGACAAACAAGGATTTCTCACGCACGAAAACAAGTGGTGGCCCCGTTAATCACCTAGCACGACTACTGCGGTGACACGCACAAGCCGCACAGATGAACGTAACCATTTGCTTGCAGAACTGGAAACTCATTTGTTTGCAGAGCTGGAAACTCGACGTAGTAAAATACTTCAGCAGCGGGAATTTCGGTAGTGCTCAAACCCAACCCTTGCAGACGGTACGTGGCATTCGCAGCGATGCTTCAGGCATCGGCAGCTGAACTCGTGTTTATTTTGTGTTTATGTTTTCCCTCACGGATGCGTGCCTTTCGTGCACACACACAGGCTTGGCCTCAGCATTTTCAGGTGCTCTAGAGGCACGCGCAGTCGTACTCGTGACCTCAACCCGCAGGCCGAGATCGCCAGCGCCTCTAGCTTGTATTCTCAGTCGTTTAAATTGCCCATTTTTGAAGCCACAGAATTCGCTTTGTTCTTTTGGAAAACACATCCTGGAATCCGCTGCGCCGCATCACAACGTTTCATTGTCGACAGTCGGGGTCGGCTTGCTTCAATGTCTCCAAAACAAAGAAAACATTCATACGCTGCGCGGCTAGAGCCGTTAACCACGGCGATTAAGTGCGGAGGAGCGCGGACTCCTTCAGAACAGCACTAGTCTTCAGCCTAATCCCAAAGTACAACTTGCCTGGATGAAGCGGTTTCGTGTACCTCGTGTTACGGCTTGCAAATAGTCATATAGCTTCAGGCGTGCTAGTGCTGCTGTGGCCAAGCTGTGCATTAGAACGTCACTGAGAGGTTTCTTCAATAGGATTCCACAGAGAAGCGTTACGTAAAAGCTTCGCGGAGTGTCTGGTTTCACCTCATGCGCTTTGCGAGTGATATTACACGCTCTCATATTCTTCACTTATTTCGTTGTTTACTGTGATACTGGATAGGCCGTTTGCCGAATGCGTTCGCGTGGTAATTTAGATACAGAGGACCGACGCACAGATGCACGTGTATGGTCGCGTGTAAGCCGTAGCTAGAAGCCTCCAACAGGCGCTAACAAGCACGGGCTTCCGACACAACAAGATAAGGCTGCCTTATGAGCTAGCGCGACTTACTGCGGTAGCACGCATGAGGCGCACACATAAACGTAACCATTTGCGTGCAGAACTGGGAACTCGACCTAGCAACGGTAATGTCGGTAGTGCTCGCATCTTGCAGACGCTACGTGGCATTCGCAGCGAGGCTTCATGCATCGGCAGCTGCTTTCCACGGGTGCGTGCGTTTCGTGCACACACGCAGGCTTGGCCTCAGCATTTTCATGTCCTCTAGAGGCACGATCAGTCTTACTCATGACCTCAACCCACGTGGCCGGAATCGCCAGCGCCTCTAGCTTGTATTTTCAGTCGTTTGAATCGCCCATGTTTTCAGCCGCAGCATAGGCTTTGCCCTTTTGAAAAACACATCCTGGAATCCGGTGCGCCTCATCACAACGTTTCATTATCGACAGTGGGGGTCGGCTTGCTTCAATGTCTCCAACACACAGAAAGCATGCATACTCTGCACGGCTTCTGGAGCCGTTAACCACGGCGATTAAGTGCAGAGGAGCGAGGACTCTTCAAAACAGCGCTGGTCTTCAGCCTAATGCCAAAGTACAACTTACCTAGATGAAGCGGTTTCGTTTACCTCGTGTTACAACTTGCGAGGAGCCATGTAGCTTCATGCGTGCTAGTGCTGCTGTGGCCAAGCTGTTCAATCAAACGTCACGGAGAGGTTTCTTCAATAGGAGGGCACCGAGAATCGTCACGTAAAAGCTACGCCGCGTGTGTGCTTCCATCTCATGCGTTTTACCAGTGATGTCTCGAGCTGTGGCATTCGTCACTCATTTCGTTGTTTATCGTGGGACTGGATAGCCTGTTTGCCCAATGCATCCTCCTGGTAACTTAGATGCAGAGGTCCTACGCAGAGATGGACGTGTGTCGCTCCTCGTAAGCCCGCTCTCAGTTTAGGAGGGCTGACGAAGGCTTGACTTGGCACTCTGCACTTCTGGACATGCTGCATCTCCTACGCTTTGCTATCCTAGTTGCCATAATGACGAAGCAAGTCACAAGTTCTTCTGCCAGTTAGTAGCGAATGTTGCGAATATCACGGACTCTGGGTTGTTAGAATAGGCAGGGTGCAGACAACCTGCTTCGCAGAAGCGTATTAAGTGTTCATGGGGAGCAAACACCTAGAACGTACGGTCAATGCGTCTAAGAACCTTTTGAATGCAACTATTAGCAGCGCGGCCGGACACACCCGTAATTACGTCCGTGTTACGTGTGTGACGCGACTACCGGCATTTTTAGGGCTTTTGCAGTAGGTGGTCCTCTAGCGAACACGTCAACAGTTCGCTATCAAAATATATGTCTCGATTCTCTATTCTCCGCGGGCAGTCTTCGACCGAAGCTAACGACAGATATTTTTTGGTGAATTTTATTCACAGAGGGCATAAAGCCGCACTACAGCCAGGCTCTCAGTACACGTATTGTTTGCGAACCCTTTATTGTATACGGAGGTCCCTAATTTTCTTCGCTCCTTCGACGGCCGCTGTAATTAAATATTACAGCGGTCAGCCACCACGACAAGAACTGCTGCAATACTCGCACGACTAGAACCGTGATACCACGCTTCATACCACAAACAGGGACTTCTGTGGCAAGGCACTGAAAAATTAATGTCTCGCGTCGGAAATATCACTAAAAGCTTTAGGTCATGTCATCGTTGCCTTGATTTGCAAACGATTTGCATCCAGCGCTTTCTGCATCTTACGACTATGCAGTCAAATAAGACCGTCGCCCGGTCGATCTTGAGTGCATTTTATCATGTAGGGCGGCCCCCTTTGCCTGTTTGTTCTCCAACCTGTTGCCGTTTCTTATACGCAGCGAATTACGGAGAGCGCGGAGATCTCGCAAGCAAGATGCAAATGCCTTTCTCAAGGCTTGACTTTGTTTCCCTGTGTTTCAGGCCCCTCACAACAAATTTGCACATCGGTTCTTATTTTTTGTGGGGTGATTGCAAGTAAGCTTTTGCAAAATAAGTACTGCTAGTGAATGGTCAGGGATGAACCACCTGATGAGTTGGCGTTCTCTTCGGCGTGCTCTTGGATTCCAACAGTTACCGTGACGTTGTTTGGGCTATACTTCAGGACGTGAGTAAATTTTGATGTGTTGCTAAAACGTGAGTGCGCCCTGAGGAGAGGCATTCCTCAGTCGTTGTTTTGCGTCGTGGCTGGGTTTCACCTTGAAAAGCCGACAATCAGGTAGCACTGTAAACATTCAACATATTACTAGGTATTGTGGCTTTTGCGTATCTTCGGAGCACCAGTGCCTCGAGTGGAGCGAAATTTACTCTGCTTAGAAGATTCAAATTTGAACACGCATTTACGTGTACCTGTGTGGGTTGTGGCATTTCTTTCTGCAGATGTAGGGGCTTCGCGTAACTTCATTCAGGCTGCGTTAGCATGTGCAATCGCTTCAGACACTTTGTGACAGGCAGCGGTGCCATGTTATTCCAGTGGACTATTTGCAATGTGAGCCGTATGCAAATGTAAGTTGTGATTTATTGTTCTGAAGCTTCTTTTAGCAAGCCAAGGATGCACGGTTAGTTTCGGGTTTCCTATGATAATTAATTCTTGCTTCGAAGGTGACAGTGGCTGTCCAAACTACATGCAAAAGCCTCCGATGAGACTGTCTGGACAGTTTGCGTCGTTAGTACTATGTTGCTTGCTAATGTAAAGATGAGATAGCCACTGTGTATGATAAGTGAAGGGGACGCCTCATCACCTGGCATATTCTTGCATGGCGGACGAACGAACAGACGGTGAGCAGATGCTGTGGTGCTCTGTTCATCATAGGTTGGATTGAATAAAACCACAGCGCTCAGGGAACGCTGCAAAAGGATGCTGCGTTTACCTTCATGGCGCATTTCTCACAAACATAAAAGCTAGCTGAGAGGCTGCCTGCTTCCACCCTACTTCGTGGATGCTACCTATATTCATTTTCAGAAGGCATTTACCAGTTGCTATATAGAGAATGTCTTGCGGACGGAAAGGAACGTGAAGCGTTCTATCTCCTCTCCCTCGCCACTGAAGTTTCTGGCTATACTAGGCAAACCATGCTCTGGGAGCAGTTTGTGAGTGGTTCTTCCAAAGCAAGGAACTTGACGTAAGAGGAACATGCGTATGTGGGGCACGCTTCCAAGCAACTGACACCGCGCAAACTGTCGTGGATGTGCCTATACACTGCCACCGTTGGTTCAACTTGTGTCTCCCGCACTTCCTGGTGAGTTCCTCAATCCGTGTTCACGGCGTCATGAATTATGGGCACTGCCGAATGTATCGCCAGACGGCTGTTTCTCATTACCATTGGACTGTGGGTCATAGAAGTCAGATAGAAATAGTGGGCACACTTTAACACTTCCCTGTGAGGTGCGTGCTGTTGTGTTCCGTATTCTGGGGGCCTTTTGTTTCGGTGGTATTGATTGAAACGTTTATTTTGGGATTGCACGCAGCCCAACGAAGTCACTTTTGCTCCGTGACGCGCTGATGTCTTGAGGTCGTGACGACCGTTTCCGAATACTTTTACTCCGCTCAAAGTAGTCTACGCTTCAGTATGCAACTAAGAAGATTTCGCAGTTTTTGCCCACGTGGCATGCTGTTGATTGTTTCTGTGTCCACTCCATTATGCGCACCCGTGAACGCGCGTGGTGCTCTTCAGTCTGTGAATGCGGTAGCACGTTGAAAGAGGTGTTATTCATTCAGCTTGATGTCTGGGAGCTGGGCCAATATTTGCACTGGCTTTTGTCTGCCTTTTCGGCCGCTTAGTAATGTTTGTCCTCAGTGAACATGTGCGAATAGTTTCAGGCAAGCTGTGAGCATCAGAAGAGGTACAAGCCGCAACACCCTGAGCTCAATGTGAATTGTGAGTAAACAATTTGTCAATGGCCTCGAAGTATGTGCGTGTTTGCTTGTTCATGTATTTAACAGGTACCCTAGACCTCAAAGCGTTCAATGGATTATATGGTGATATGTGTGTCGTGGACACTACTGTCTGCAGCATTTAGTGAAACACTTGTGGTAGACGTTTCTAAGGCGCAGCGTTTTTGGCGTCTCAAGCCACTGTCATAATAGTGATAGTCTATCTGCGGAACAGGAGTTCAAGCCTGATGACGCACACATGCAGTAAATTGACGCAGTGTAGCTTTCTGAGTTTTGTTAATCAGGAGCTCTTGGTACGCCAGCCATCCTGGTAGTTTCTTTAGGCCTTTTCGTGAATGCAGAACACCGCTTGGCCCCTGAAATTTGTAGGTCAGCATCGACATGAGCCTTGGCGAAATGTGAGAGGTGCGTTAATTTGAGCGCAGTAGGGCTGGTAGTTGCGCTTTACCGATATCGCCGACGAGCGAAAGGCGATATCAAATTGAAGGGAAGACTCTACACAAAGTAAATCCGTCTCGCAGAAGAGCGGCGCCAGTGATAATTTCGCTGTGGTATGCCCGTAAATACGTATTAACCGGAGCAACCGCCCAGCGTTCTGTCCAGAAGGCTGATTTTGACTTTCTTGGACCCTGCAAGGTGATAGAAAAGTGGGAGAGCTGGCTCATCACAGTGCTTGTAATTCTCTGTATTGCACGTTGGTGTAAGGTGAATTCACGTTGCCCAGACTAGTTGGTCGCAAAAAGGCGTTTTACCTCGTTCATCAGGCTTATGACAAGATATTAGAGGTGCGATTCCTTCGTGGTTTTGGTGTTTTTCTTGCGCGTGGCCAGAATGTTCCCAAACAAGCACTGAATGCATTTCTAAACAATTTCATTCTTGCAGCAAGCGGCCATCTCCCAGGTTAAAGCGGCCCGAAAAAGTTTTGAGAGTAACAAGGTGGTACACCAGAGATCTGCTATATTTCTAGTCTTCTGTATTTGCATTATTTGTGAGCCCGGAGAGTGCACGGCGTACTGCGCAGACGCTTCATCATCATCGTTTTTCTTTCTAGGAGTAGCGTGTTTCTCCAATAGCAGCTTCCCCGTGCTATTTGCGCCAGTAAACAGTTGGAAGAGATCACTAGATGCCATTTGTTTCACAATATTACTGGTAGTGAGTGAGTTACAGGCCACTTGAGACGGAAGTTACCTTACTTTGAGGGAGTGTATGCGGCCAGCTCAGGATTCAAAAGAGGTTCCCCCTAGATTAAAAAAACACTTCTGACCACTATTTAGCATTTTTGTTGCTTCAACAGCGACGGCGCAGCTTGCATAGGCTGTGACTCGAAATGTCCACAAGATAGATCCGATTCATCATAACTGTGTCTGTTAAGCCGATACTAGGACCATTGCTGTCATATTGTGTGTCTACAAGGCAGCAAAACCTGAACTTTGACATTTCATACACAAGCTGCCGGCTCAGTGGTTAGATTGAAACTATTACACAAAGGACGTGCTGTGTGATTGGAATTGCATGCATCACAGCACCGACAGAAGCGCTGTTATCACTATCTCGCAAACGCTGTATTGGAACCAACGCAATAGAGCATTATTGGTTGCACGGTTCTATGCTGTGCTTGGAAAAACGATACTTGTCAATTTGTTCGTGCGCAGCGTCCATTTATTTCTCCATGTGCCTCTAGAAGTCTCAATTTTTCCAGATTCATCCTAGAAAATGAATGGATGCCTTACCTGCACTACATGGTGTGTCAAGTTCTCCAGTGCACCACAAGAAATCAAGCCGTAGCCTGTGTTCTAATGTTTATCCACTAGGTGATGCCGATGACACAAACGTAACTGTAGCCTCAAATAACTAAACTGTCACATGGATACGTCGTAAATCGAACTGAAGGAAATGGGGGGCAGTAAGATGTACGCAAGCCACGGAACGGGAGATGAAAAGCCAGCAAGCGGGAGGTAGGAATGTACACTTTGGATGCTTTTGGTTTATAGGGTATGATTATATATGAAAACTCCACTACCAGATTCAATTTCAGGCATCCATGCTTGGCAGTTACCTCACCTTGTTAACGTTTTCAATAAGACACTCCATGATTCTGAAGGGTTTCTCAACGTGCAACACATAACGGAGTAATGCAAGCATTTTGCGGTGTCGTCTAGTGGCACATTGTAAGATGGAAGATCCTGGAAGTGCGCATTATGTGAGTGTTTCACAGTACATAAGGAGAGTCGAATATTTCACGACGCTGCCTCTCGTTTCATGTAGCTGCTGATTACGTGCAAGAGGTAGACAAACCGGTGTACGAGTACAGCATTCGGACTGGTCCCGCTCGGACCACTGCAGTTTCGCGAGGCGCTGATTAGTATGTTGACCTGGTAAACGTTCAGGGGAGATTGTTCATCCTATGGGAGGATGCCATGATCAATACGTCTTCACTAGCGTGTCACTGCTAGGAGGCTGCCAAACCCTCATCGCTGACACTCAGTCAGAAACAAAAAATAAGGGTGGAGAGAATCATCGTTGTAACTCAGGATGATTTTGTGTTACAATTGTACGAAAATAAATGCAATTTGAAAAAAAACGGCACAAAGAAATGAAGAGGCATCATGCGCGCCTTTACATTGTCATTAGGTGACTCCTCCTGCTTCATACGTGCCTTCGGCAATCAACTACTCCGCTGCAGGTAGTACGCAGGGTTCCGCGCCCAGCAGAGGTAGGAAACCTCCCTTCATGGTCGACATTTCAAACCAGCCAAAGAAATGCGGGCACCAAAGTACGACTATTCAAGTAGTCCATTAGCAATTGTACGAGACTATAACAAACTGAAAAGAACAAAATTCACGTTTTAGCCTACGTGACTTATCAGTTTTCATTACCTTGGTGTTCGCCTTATTTCTGGGATGGTGCGGACATTAACACCCCAATCATTTTCATCTACAACGTGTACACACACTACGCCGAGAATCGTCCAGAAAAGTGAACAATCATTCCCACTTCAGAAATGACGGTTGACATTCAAGCAAGGATTCAAGGTTTAGTGTTTAGGGTTTAGCGTTTATAGGGTTAAAAGGGTTTAGGGTTTAGGGTTTAGGGTTTAGGGTTTAGGGTTTAGGGTTTAGGGTTTAGGCTTTAGGGTTTAGGGGATCAGGGCTTAGGGTTTAGGGTTTAGGGTTTAGGGTTTAGGG
>NW_013541947.1:0-1849 GCF_000499545.2 Eimeria tenella
CGAATTTTTCGAAACAAGACTTCAGAGAAGAGGAAACTTTGTCGGTGAGGAGATAACTGAAGAAGACAAATAAATAAATGAATAAATGAATAAATAAATAAATAAATAAATAATAAATAATTAATTTATTAATAAAAAGATAAAAGTGAACAAATAAGTAAATACATTTAGAAATAAAACGGGATAAGGGAATAAAGGGAAATAAAATAAAAAGAGAAAAACAAAAAAGAGAAAAAGGAGAAAATAAAGAAGGTGAATAATTAGACAAACAAAATATCAAAAAGAAATAAGAAAGAAATAAAAAAGAAATAAAAAGAAATTAAAAAGAAATTAAACAAATAAAAAAGAAACAAAAAAGAAATAAACATAAAAGAAATGAGAAAGAAACGAAAAAGAAACAAAAAACAAAAAAGAAAATGAAACAAAAAAGCAAATAAAACAAAAAGGAAAATAAAACAAAAAGGAAAATAAAACAAAAAGGAAAATAAAACAAAAGGAAAATAAAACAAAAAATAAAATAAAACAAAATAAAAATAAAAATAAAACAAAAAAAAAGACAAAGCCAGTGGAGCACTGAAGTGACCAGTGGTCCAAAAAAAGAGAAAAAAAAAGAAATAAAAATGAAAAACAAAAACGCAAAAAAGAAAAAAATAAAAATGAAAATAAAAAGAAATAAAAGACAAAAGAGCTTTAAAAGAATTAAAAACCCAAAAGAGACAACAGAAACAAAAGCGGACAAAAAAAGATCAAAAAAGATCAAAAAAAGATCGAAAAAAGATCAAAAAAGATCAAGAACACATCAAAAAAAGATCGAAAAGGACGAAACAAGAGATGGAAAAAAGCCAAAAAAGGAGAATTAATGATAAAGAAGATCTAAAAATAAACCTTCAAAGGAAGAAATAAAAAAAAGGGGACTAAAAGAGCCAGAAAAGATCATAAAACGCCAAAAGAAGCTCCAAAAAGTTCAAAAAACTCCAAAAAGAAGCGAATTCAAGATTTAAATAAATCTAAAAACGATTCGTGAAATAAAGAATTAAAGACGAAGTGTATTTGGCGAAAAAAGCAAACCCGGAGGCGTCGAAATATATCAAAAATGCCAAAAAAGAGCCAAAAAAGCCAAAAAGCGCCAAAAACAAGTCAAAAAAACACCAAAAAAGGGCCAAAATGAAGGGAAAAAGAGCTAAATGAATTTTAAAAGAATAATAAAAATAAAAAATTAAAAAGGAAGTGTATTTGGCGAAAAAAGCAGACCCGGAGGCGTCGAAATAGTGTTTCAATTGGAAGTTGAAAATCTGCTTTTTGGGGCCCTGGTGCAGCACGAAGGAAAGCCGCGACTGCCGGCCTTCGACCTGCAGCCCCACAAAAAGGCTGCGGCCCTAAAAAGAAAATAAAATAAATAAATAAATAAATAATAGGGTTTAGGGTTTAGGGTTTAGGGTTTATGGTTTAGGGTTTCTGTGTCGCACTTGAACGTGTTCTTTCCTCCTCATTTTTTAACAAACAACAATTGTGCTGTTGAATAAATAAATAAATAAATAAATAATTTAATGAATAAATAAATGATAAAATAAATAAATAAGTCCTGTTTCGGTTTTATCCCAGTCTCCCCTTCCTTGCTTCTGCTGCTGCTGTTTCTGCTGCTGCTGCTGCTGCTTCTGCTGCTGCTGCTGCTGCTGCAGTCTACGGGTTTTCTGGGCTACCCGCAGGTGTCTTTTTACAGCAACAGCAGAATTGCTTTGAGTTTAGCAGCAGCAGCAATTGGCGGCGGAGCTGCTGCTGCTTTGCCTTATCCGGAGAAAAAAGAAGAACTTAAAGTTGCCATTGTAAGCAGCAGCAGCAGCAGCAGCAG
>NW_013541947.1:4449-10897 GCF_000499545.2 Eimeria tenella
TGAATAAAGCTGCTAATGCAGAAAAAAATACAAAAACAAAATAGAGAAAAAATAATTTGTTGGAATTAATGAAAACAATTTAAATTAAATTTGATTAAATCTAATTAAGCAGAAAGATCAAAAAGAACAACTTATACTGCACACTTGCAAAATGCGTTTTTCATTTTTTATTTATTATTTATTTTTAATTTAAAAAAAACTTTTCAGAAACTTCATAAACTCGCAGAAACCCATTTGCTTTCTTGACAGATTCGCAGCGTAGCTGCTTTAGCAGCAGCAGCAGCAGCCAAAGCAGCAGCAGGAACTTTAGCAGCAGGAGCAGCAGCGTAGCAGCTGCAGCAGCTTTAGCACCAGTGCAGCAGCATTAGCTGCAGGAGCAGCAACCTTAGCAGCAGCAGCAGCTTCAATAGCAGCAGCAGCAACAGCAGCAGCAGCAGCTTCAATAGCAGCAGCAGCAACAGAAGCAGCAGCAGCAGCAGCAGCGCAATCGTAACAGGTGTTTGGGGGCCCCCGGGAGCCCTCAGGGGCCCCTCGGGACCCCTGGGGGCCCCTAGAGTGTTGTTTAGCAGCAACTAGGGCACTGACACGGCCCCTAGGCTATTAGCAGCAAATAAATGAGCTGAGTGGAGCTGTACATACACCAGAAGGCTCGTGCTGGGCGGCAGAAGAATTTGGGGAAGAGTCAGTGGGTGTGAGTTGTACAGACACCTGAAAATCCCGAGAAGCTGCTCGGGCTGGGGGTGTCAGGAACAGGAGGGGGGCAACGGGCCGCCTCCGGACTCCCAGAAGAGTTAAATTGGATTTAAATGAGTTAAATGATTGAAAATGACTAAAAATTTATTCAATTAGACGCGAAAAGAGCTGAGATCGGGGGCGCAGTGGCGGGGCGGCTCGCAGAGCCACCGGGTGTATGTACACCTTGCTCAACGCCGCCCGCAGCCCTCGAGCGCCCGCGAAGTGAAACGCGTCATTTGAATTCTTCTTCAGATTTATAATTTCGAATTTATGAATTAATTGCGAAACTCAGCAGCTTCAACTGGAAAACAGCTCGCTTTCCGAGGATTCCCGGCAGCTTTCCTCTTCTACCTTCCGCGGTCAGCCGACACACATGCACACCCGCACACACAATTTTCCCGAAGTTTCCTACGCCTTCTGCGTTGCAAAATGCAGAAAAGTTCCCAAAAGTCTTTTTAAAAATGAAGTGTTTCGAAAAAAGCGAAAAGAAAGCGCGGGGGTTTGCAAACCTGCGCATACACCCCGAGTTGCATCGGCGGCGCTCGCGGGAAGCTGCCGGGGTTTTCGTCCTCGGCAGTTCCAGCGCTTCACTTTTATTTATTTTAATTTATTTTAATTTATTTTTGTTTATTTTTGATTCATTAATTGTCTTTCGGAGTCTCCAGAAGGCTGGGGAAGCTGCAGCGCAGCTTCTCCGGCACTTTCTGCCGAGACACCGCAGCCACACTTGCTGCTGCTTTGACAGCAGCAGCAAAGACACCCGCCTTCCGGAGCTCCCCGGAGGCCTTTGAGTGGACTAAAGCCTTTATTTGAAAGAGCAGCAGCTAGCGCAGCGGCAGCAACAGCAGCAGCAGCAGCAAACTTGAATTTGAACTTGAATTTAAACGTTCAGGTATGAAAATGTTGTTTTTTTCTTTTCTTTTCAGGCCACAATGGACCCCCCCCGCTCGCCCTTCGAAGCCCTTTATGGAGAACTTTGGGACTCTTTAAATCGATTTGATTCTTTGATGCAGCAGCACAGCTTTTTCAGTCCGGGTTTTTGGTGGCGGCCGTACCGCAGCAGCGAGGCGCAGCAGCAGCAGCAGCAGCTTGCGCAGCAGCAGCAGCAGCTGCAGGACCACCAGCAGCGGCAGCTGGCTGGGGCGGGGCCTGCCGGTGCGCAGCAGCAGGGGCTGCTGTCTCCGTGGAGCAGCAGCAGCAGCGGGCTGCTGCAGTGGCCCGCCAGCAGCAGCAGCAGCAGCAACTGGTTCTCCCACAGCAGCTGCATCCCGCGGCTGGACATCCGAGACACGGGAGACAATTTGCTGCTGCATGCAGACTTGCCGGGACTTGACAAGAAAGACATAAAGGTGGAGACGCAGAACGGGAGACTGATAATCCGCGGCCACAGCAGCAGCAGCAGCAGCAGCAGCAGCAGCCCGCAGCAGCAGCAGCAGCAGCAGCAGCAGCAGGACGGCCGCTGGTTCGTGCAGGAACGCTGCAGCAGCAGCTTCTTCAGAAGCCTCCCGCTGCCCCCCGAGGCGCAGCAGGAAAAGATAACAGCAAATTATAATAATGGAGTTTTGGAAATTAAAGTTCCGAAGAATAACACTTCCCAAACAACTCCAAACTCCGTCAAAGTTGATTAATTAATTAGTTGAATTGGTTGATTTAATTGATTAAATTGATTTGATTAATTAAATCGGTTGATTTGGTTGATTAAATTGGTTTAATTGATTAAATTAAGTGCTTTAATTGATTAAATTAAGTGCTTTAATTGATTAAATTAAGTGATTTAGTTAAGTTGGTTGATTTAATTAATTAAATCGATTCAATTTATTGTGTTGATCGGTTTGATTAAATTGCTTGATTTAATTGATTAAATTAATTGATTTAATTCAATTAATTAAATGCCAAATTCTCTATTTGTTTATTTATCATTTATTTATTATTCATTTATTATTTATCATTGATTTATTATTATTCATTTGTTATTGCAAACAGTCAAAGTGCAAATAAATGTAAATACAAATAAAATGGAATAAAAATAATAAAATAAATGTAATTAAATAAATAAATAAAATAAAAAACAAATTAAAGAATAAAGAAAAGAAATTTATTTGGAAATTAAAAATGAAAAGTTAAAATGCATTTGGGCGGCGGTGCCGAACCGGCACAGCCGAAACAAATTAGACAAAATAAATAAATACATAAAATAAATAAATAAATAAATAAAATAAGATAAATAAAATAAATAATAAAAGTAAATAATAAAGGAAATAAGTAAAAGAAATAAAGAAATAAATAAGAGAAAAGAAATGAAAGGCAAAATTTGTTTAGCGTGAAAAGGACTGGAAGGCTTTTTACCCGCTCGGGTGTATATACACCCGAGCGGTGAACCACAACTAAGCTTCTTTTGCCTTGCAACTTCTTGCTGCTGCTGCTGCTGCTGTTCCTGCTGCTGCCGCTGTTCCTGCTGCTGCTGCTGTTCCTGCTGCTGCTGCTGCTGCTGCTGTTCCTGCTGCTGCTGCTAGTTGTAGTCCTGCGAGAGCTAGAGGTACTGCTTTTATGCTAGCTGCTCCAGTTGCTGCTGCTGCTTCTGTTGCTGCTGCTGCTGCTGGTGCTGCCGCTAGTGCTTCTTCTGGTGATGCTGGTGCTGCTGCTGGTAGTGCTGCTGCAGCTGCAGTAGTTTGGTTTGGCTACTGCGAAAGCATTCCAAAGTGTAATTTAGGTATTTTGGGATAAAAAGGAATTTAAAAGAGGAGAAGTCCAGCAGCTCGGGTGTATAGGCAGCTCGCGGGTGTATAGGCAGCTCGCGGGTGTATAGGCAGCTGGGGTGTATGGGCACCGTTTGTTCCCTGGGCTACATTTATTTATGAAATTCGATTCATTCTTTTAATTTATTGTTTTCTTCATTTTATTCTTTTTATTCATTTATTAATTCAGTTTGTTCACTTTAAATGCGCAAATGGAAAGCAAAAGTTGCTGCTGCGAGGCGGGCTGGCTCAGCAGATTGGCATTTTGCATTTCCCGTTGTGGGATCGATTTCGACTTCTTTGATTCATTTATCGAGTTAAAATGAAATTAATTTCAATTTATTTGACTCATTTATCAAATTAAAATTCAATTTAAATGCAAATGGCGATTTCTCGCTTTCGGATAATCCCGCGACACTACTGAGGTGTACAGCCCCTGCGCGTCCCGCGGAAAACTAGGATCTGAATTCTTCATTTCTTTTAATTCTTTTCAACAAATTCAACTCTAATTAAAATCCAATTTCAAAAACAAACACATTTCGCATTAAATGAGGCAACAGGGGCCCCTCGATGCCTCTTGGGGGGCCCCCAAGGGCCCCCCCGGGGCCCCGGGGGCCCCTAGGACCCACGAGGGGCCCCCGGGGGCCCTCGGGGGCCCTTTATTTTCTAGGGAATTTTTGGGTTTTGTTTCGAAGTTATTGAGCCGTTTATAGGACTTTTGTTTATTTTTAATTTTTGTTTTTTATGTAAAAGGAACTTTTTGGGGTGTATGTACACCTCAACATACCGTGGCTGCAAGAAAGCCCAGCAAAGGCATTTGGGCCAATTCCGTGCTGCTGCAGCTGCAGGTCTTGTTGCTGCTGCAGCTAGAGGTCTTGTTGCTGCTGCAGTTGCAGCAGCTGCAGCGGCGGCAGCAACTGGACCTGCTGCTCCTGCTGCGTCCTGCTTCCCGTTTCAGCTGCTGCTGCTGCTGCTACTGCTGCTGCTGCTGCTGCTACTGCTGCTGCTGCTGCTGCTAGAGCTGCCGCTTCGCCCACTCGCGCTGCTGCTTCTGCTTCTCCTGTAGCGGCAGCAGCAGCTTCATCCTCATCAGCAGCAGCAGCATCCCCAGCAGCGTCCCCAGCAGCAGCAAGAGCAACAGCAGCAGCAAGAGCAACAGCAACAGCAACAGCAGCAGCAACAGCAGCAGCAGCAGCAGCAGCAGCAGGCGATGCGCGCTTTGCTGTTGGGCGTTTTAAGCGGCCGTTTGCCTTTGGGTTTGTGGAGTGTCTCTTCGCCAATATGCCGCCCTAGAGGCCCACCCCGCAGCAGCAGCAGCAGCAGCAGCAGCAGCAGCAGCAGCGAGGGCCTCTACAGGCTGGCTGGCAGCCCCAAAGAAGGCCTCGAAGCAGCAACAGAGTTTGGGGCTTTTCTAGCAGCAAATTTAAACGGCCAAGAAGTGACCCTTTGCTACATTTCCCTGCTCGCAGGTGCAGCAGCAGCAGCAGCAGCTGCTGCTGCAGCAGCAGCAGCAGCAGGTTGCTGAATAAAGCTTGTGAAATCTTTTGCTCTTTCTGCCCATTCGCGGCTTTCCAACTTATTGCATTTAAACGAATTTAAATCCTTTTTAATCAATTCAAACCAATTTAAATTAATTAAATTAAATAAGTCAAATGAATTAATTAAATTAATTAATTAAATTAATTAAATTAATTAATTTAGTTGTTTTATTTTGCCTGTAGGGTCACTTCACTCTGTGCGGCTGCATGCGCTGTCTCTGGGGCACCCAGTGCTGGGGTGTACGTACACCGCAACTTGCCGCAGCTTCTGTGGGGCCCCACAAGCAGCTGTGGGGCCCCACATGCAGCAGCAGCTGCTGCTGCTGCACTCTCAACTCGCGAAGCAAACCCGAGACACTCACAGCGGACACAAGCAGCAGCAGCAGCAGCAGCAGCAGCAGCGGCAGCAGCAGCAGCAGCAGCAGCAGCCAGTGATGTTGTTTCCTCTGTGGATCTCTGAGCCCTGGGGAGACCTAAACTTGTGGAGGGAAAAAGAAACAAAAAAAGAAAATAAAAAAAAGATTTTTTTAAATGAAAGTTTTTATCCTCTTTTGCATGCAATCTCTCTCCAAACAGACAAAGGGCCCCTCACTCTAGCAGCAGCAGCAGCAGCAGCAGCAGCAGCAGCAGCGGCAAACGCGCCCGCTATTGCTGCGGGGACAGAAGCTCAAGCTGCAGCTGCAGCAGCAGCAGCCGAAGCAGCAGCAGCAGCATCTCCAGCAGCAGCAGCGCCTCCAGCGTCAGCAGCAGCAGCACCAGCAGCAGCAGCTCCAGCAGCAGCAGCAGCAGCTCCAGCAGCAGCAGCAGCAGCTCCAGCAGCAGCAGCAGCAGGGTCCGAATCCGTTTGCTGCTGCGCTGTGCGCAGCAAATTAAATGCATGCGGAGACCTCTGGAGGCATTTTGTTTGAAGTTTGTTTTTTGTTGATTAATTTTAAGTGCCATTTTTGTCGAATTCAATTTCAGGAAATTGAAATAAATCCTTTATCTATTTGCTTCTGCTGCTCGAACGTATCCGCAGCAGCGGCAGCACCAGCAACAGTGGCAGCAGCAGCAGCAATACTTGTAGCAGCAGCAGCAGCAATCGCAGCAGCAGCAGCAATCGTAGCAGCTGCGGCGGCTGTAATAGCAGCAAAGGCAGCACTAGCAATAGTAGCAGCAGCGGCAGCAACACTAGCAGCAGCAGCAGCAGGAGCACTACTAGCAGCAGCAGCAGCAGAAATACGAGCAGCAGCAACAGCAGCAGCAGCAGAGGCTCTTGAGAAAATCCTTTGGACTATTTTTATTTCTAAGTTGATTATTTTTAGTTATTTTATTTTTAAAATTAATTACTCTTTTTTAATTTTAAATAATTTATTTTTGTCAATTAAATGAGACAAAAAAGAAAAGAGAAAAATGTCAAAGAAGGCGAAGCCCGCGGAGGGTCTGCGGCGCAGCAGCAGC
>NW_013541947.1:10997-16939 GCF_000499545.2 Eimeria tenella
AGAAAAAAACAACAGGCGGGAGGAAGCGGCGGGTGCTGCTGCTGCTGCTGCTGATTTGCTGCTGCTTTGAACTTGTGTTTGCTGCTCATCTCTCGCCGCGCCTTCAGCAGCTGGCGGCTGCCTTCGGTGTCCTGCAGCAGCAAAAGAAGAAAATAAAAAAAAAGATTTTAAATAAATAAATAAATAAATAAAAATGAATAAATAAATAAATAAATAAAAATAAACAAAATAATTAACTCAATTGCCTCCAAGGGCGGCGCGTGAGCCGCGCAAAAGTACTGCTGCTGCTGCTGTTGCTGCTGCTGCTAGTATTGCTGCTGCTGCTGCTGCTGCAAGTATCGCTGCCGCTGCATTAGCTGCTGCTGCAGGTACGGCTGCTGCTACCACTACTCATTGCTGCTACTGCCACAATATCTGCTGCTGCAGCGACACCAGCAGCAGCAGCTGCTGCTGCTGCTGAATTAGCAGCAGCAGCTGCTACCGGTACTGTTACGAATACGGTTGCTGCTGCTACTGCTCCTGCTGCTGCTTCTATTGCTGCCGCTGCTACTGCTGCTGCTGCTGCTGCTACTGCCAATGCTGCTGCTGCTGCTGCTGCTCCTGCTGCAGCTGCTGCTCCTTACTTTGAATGCGGGGTTTGTGGGGTCTAGGGCAAAGTTGTGGCTGTGCAAAACGCGGCTGAAGCGAGCGTCCTCCAAGTCCAGCTAAAAACAAATGATAAATAAATAAATAAATAAATAAATAGATAAATAAATAAATAAATAAATGATAAATGAACAGCAGCAGCAACAAAAAGAACAGGAGCAGCAGAAACGGCAGAGGCAGCAGAAAGAACAGCAGCAGCAGCGGAAGCAGCAGCAGCATCAGCAAAAAGAGCAGCTGCAGCAGCAACAGCAGCAGAAAGCAGCAGCAGCAGCGGAAGCAGCAGCAGCAGCAGGAATTGCAGCAGCAGCAGCAGAAATCGCAGCGGCAGCAGCAGCAGAAATTGTGGCAGCAGCAGCGGCGGGAAGAATAGCAGCACTAGCAGCAGCAGCAGAAACAGCAGCAGCAGCAGAGACAGCAGCAGAAGCAGAAACAGCAGCAGCAGCAGCAGCAGCAGCAGGAAGAGCAGCGTCACCTTGAATCCTGTTTGCTGCTGCTCCAAAGTTTCATCTGTATCTTTAGAATTTATTTTTGTTTTATTTTTAATTTTGTTTTTTGCCTTTTTAATTTTGCTGCCTCTCATATCAAAGTGCCTTCCCTCCTGCAGCAGCACGCGCAGCACAAGGGTTTAGGGTTTAGGGTTTAGGGTTTGCTTTTTATTTACATTTTTATATTTCGATTTATGGCAATTAAAAAGTGAACCCCAAACCCTAAACCCTAAACCCTAAACCCTAAACCCCACAATTTGGAAACAAGAACGGAAGTACATTCAGTTACCTCATCGCTGAGCTCTTCTTGCTGCTGCTGCTGCTGCTGCTGCTTCGCCTTTGGCTCTGGCTCTTCCAAGAAGAGAGGGAACTGAACAAATAAATAAAAATAAATAAATAAATAAATAAATTAATTAATTGGAAATAAGTAGTAAATTAATTAAAAATAAATAAAAAATAAATAAATAAATAATAACTTATTGATGCATAAACTCGTAGCCACAGCAGATTCGGCAGCAGCTGCAGAAGCCCCGCTGCTGCTGCTGCTGTTGCTGCTGCTGCTGCTTCTGCTGCTGCTGCTGCTGCTGCTGCTGTTGCATGCATTGACTCACCGCTGCTGTCTTCTTTTTCTTCCCCTTTTCCCTCTTGTCTTTTGTTACTCGGATGAGATCCTGTGGCATAAACCCTAAACCCTAAACCCTAAGCCCTAAACCCTAAACCGTAAACCCTAAACCCTAAACCCTAAAACAGCTACAGTAGGGGCCCTCAAAAACACCTAGAGGGCCCCTAAACCCTAGAGCTAAACCCTAGCGAAGTGGCAGCCACAGGCCTAGGGGTTAGGGTTTAGGGTTTAGGGTTTAGGGTTTAGGTGTTGGCACACATCATCACTGAGGTCTTCTTCTTCGGACTCTTCTCTTTGCTTCCTCTTTGCCTTTTTGCTGCTAGCAGGAGCTGCTGCTGCTGCTGCTGCTGCTGCTGCTGCTGGAGGCTCTTCGTCGCTGTCAGCTGCTAAGTCTTCGAGGGACTTTTTGAAAGAAACCCTAACTCCTTTTTCTGAATAAAAAAGTAAAATAAATAAATAAATAAATAAATAAATAAATAAATAAATAAATAAAGTAATATAATTAAACTAATTAAATTAAAATTGATTTAATTGGTTATTTAATTGATCAATTAGCTGCAGGCGGAGCAGCTTCCTGCTGCCTAGGGTTTAGGGTTTAGGGTTTAGGGTTTGACTACTGCCTGGGACTTAGGGTTTAGGGTTCGACTACTGCCTAGGGTTTAGGGTCTAGGGTTGGACTACTGCCTGGGACTTGAGGTTTAGGGTTTGACTACTGCCTAGGGTTTAGGGTTTAGGGTTTGGCTCGCCTGGGGTTTTGTTGAATGCGGCCCTGGCGTCTCCGTCTGAAGAGTCCGACATTTCTGCGAAGTCCTTTAAAGAAATAAAAATAAATAAATAAATAAATAATAAATACTAAATAAATAAATAAATAAATAAATAAATGGTAATAAATGCTTCTCAATCCTAAACCCTAAACCCTAAACCCTAAAGGTGTGAGTGGAGAAGCTAGGGTTTAGGGTTTAGGGTTTAGGGTTTGGGGTTTAGGGTTTGGTACGTGCAGGCATTCACCCCAAGCAACTCCTTTCTAAATGACTCCAGGTTCTCTTCAGTGATTTTCTTCCACCCCTTCTGCTGCTGCTGCTGCTGCTGCTGCTGCTGCTGCAGCTCCGTGTCTTCTTCTGAATCTTCCGAAGAACCCAAAAAGGCATCCAAGTCTTGTTCATCCAATTCTTTTGATGTAAACCTTGAAGTGCATGCACTCATTATCAAATTAAATAATTATACAGTTAGCAGCAGCAGCAGAAGCAGCCAGCAGCAGCAACAGCAGCGTAAGCCGAAAGACAAACTTTCGACGCAGCAAAAACCAAAGGACAACCGGCAGCAGCAGCAGCAGCAGCAGCAGCAGCAGATTTACTTTTTTCTGAGGAATTTGACTCTGTCTTTGGGGCTTTCGTCCCAAGTGAGTTCCACTTTTGAATGCCTGAGGGCGTTGCTGCTGCTGCTGCGCCCGTTTGCTGCTGCTGCCAGCCTCTCTGCTGCTGCTGCTGCTGCTGTTGCTGCTGCCAGATCCTCGCGAGTTGCTGCTGCTGTCAAGTTAGCAGCAGGCAGCTCCAGCTCATCAGGAACAAAACGAATGTCCAGCCCGTTTAAGGCAAAATTCTACAAATAAATAAATAAACAGATAAATAAATAAATTAATTAATTAATAATAAATAAATAAATAATAAATAAATAATACGTGATTATTAGACAAACAAACAAGAAATAAAAGAAATCAAAACAATTAACTGCAAATTCAAAAGCATCAAACCCCACACAACTAATTGCCCCTTCAGGGGGCCCCCACGGGCCCCCGGGGGCCCCCTAGGGGCCCTCTGGGGGCCTCCCGGGGGCCCCAGGGGGCCCCCCAGGGCCCCCCAGGGACCCAAAGGGGCCCCCAAGAGCCCCTAGGGGGGCCCCAGGGTCCCCAGGAGGCCCCGAGGGTCTCTTTGGGCCCTTGGGGGCCCCGAAAGATCCTCTCAAACCCCTGGGGGCCCCCAAGGGGCCCCCGGGGGGCCCCCAGGGGCCCCACAGGGGGCCCCCGGGGGCCCCCCGGGTTCGCGTTTGTTGCAGTTTGAAGCTATAAGTTGTGCATTAATTGTTAAATAATTAAACAATTCAATAATTGAATTGTTTAATTCTTTAATTGTTTAATTTTATTTATTTATTTATTTATTTATTTGTTTATTTATTCATTTATTTTCATTTGCTGGTCACCAGCTCGCAGCCGTCCAACTCGTCGTAAATTCGCTGCGCCGTCTCGACGGAGTCGAAGTAGCAAATGGCATAATAGTAACTGAATAAATAAATAAATAAATAAATAAATAAATAAATAAATAAATAATAAATAAATAAAAAAATAAATAAATAAATAAATAAATAATTAAAAAGGTTAAGGGATAAATGAGCAGTTAACTGGGAGTTGATAGATGGTCGTTTGGTGGCCTACTGATGGCTAGCTGGCACAGGGGCTTTTTGGCTAGCTAGCTAGCTGGCTAGCTAGCTAGCTAGCTAGCTAGCTGGCCGGCTAGCTAGCTAGCTAGTTAGCTGGATAGCTAGCTCCTTAGCTAGCTAGCTATCTATGCGGTTAGCTAGCTGTTTAGGTGGCTAGCTGGGTAGCTCTTTACGTAGCTAGCTGGCCCTTCGGCTAGCTAGCTGGCTAGCTACCCAGCTAGCTAGCTAGCTAGCTAGCTAGCTATCTGGCTAGCTATCTCTCTGGCTAGCTAGCGATCTATCTTGCTAGCCAGCTAGCCAGATAGTCAGTTATTTGGCTAGCTATTCATCTGGCTAGCTACAGCTAGCTGCACAGCTAGCTAGCTAGCTAGCCAGCTAGCTAGCTAGCTAACTAGCTATTATGGCTCACCGAGAACGTTCCACCTGGTACTTCCTGAGGACTTCCTGCAGAGCCTTTTCTTGTTCAGCTGAAGGCTGCATCTCCTCGTCGCTGCTGCTGCTGCTGCTGCCTTCATCTGCTGCTGCTGCTGCTGCTGCTGCTGTTGCTGCTGCTGCTGCTTTTGAGCGTTTCTTTCGCGGCCTCTCCGCAGCTTTCCAGTCCTAAACGATCAGTCCACACCGCAGTCCCTAAACCCTAAAACCTAAACCCTAAACCTTAAACACTAAACCCTAAACCCTAAACCCTAAACCTTAAACACTAAACCCTAAACCCTAAACCCTAAGCTGACCACTGCTGGCCCCTTAATCTTTTCCACTTCTATTCTTTCCTTTCCAAATTCCGAAAGATATATCTCCACTTTCTTGACGTGGGGCTCCTCGCTGCTGCTGCTGCTGCTGCTGCTGCTGCTGTCTGCTGCTGAGTTCTTTAAGTACTGCTGCAGCAGCAGCAGCAAATCAGCAGCAGCAACAGCATCCCAGTCCAGGCCCACCAACGCCAGCCGCGAGGAGACAGACGAATCCTAAAAGAGAAAACAAAAAGAATTATTTAATTTGATTTAATTTAATTTAATTAATTTAATTTAATGTAATTATATTAAAACAGCCAACAGGGGCCCCTTTGGGTGGCCCCAAAAGGACCCCTAAGGGGCCCCCAAGCCATTCTTTGGGGGGCCCCAGAAGGTACCCAGAGGGGCCCCCTGAAGGGCCTTTTGAAAGCCCCCATGGGGCCCCCCAAAGGGGCCCCTAGGGGCCCCCACGGCCTCCCGGGGGCCCCAAGGGGCCCCCAGGGGGCCCCCAGGGGCCCCAAGGGGCCCCCAGGGGGCCCTCAGGGGGGCCCCTGTTTGAGCTTTGTGTAGGAGATTAGCTGACCATTGGTGCATCTGCATGCGAGTCCCAGAGCTTGGAAGCTGCTTGCTGCTGCTCCTCTTCGTCTTCGCTGCTGCTGCTGCTGCTGCTGCTGCTGTCGCTGTCGCTGCTGCTGCCTGCAGCAGTTGCTGCATCTTCCTCGTCAGCAGCAGCAGCAGCAGCAGCAGGGGGGGGCCCCCCAGCACCTTCATCTGCTGCAGCATAAAGCTGCAGCAATTCTGTGCGAGCCACTTCAGCAGCAAGCCGGTCCCTTGGCAGCAGCCCCCCCGTGGGGGCCCCGCTGGGGGCCCCTTGGGGGCCCCCCTGGGTGGCCCCCTGGGGGGCCCCCTGGGTGGCCTCCTGGGGGGCCCCCTTGGGGGCCCCCTTCTTTTTGGATTTAATTCTTCCATATTTGTCTACAGCAGAACTGCTGAGGCCCTTGCCAGTCAAGAAGCGAGGCTCTTTTAAAATGC
>NW_013541948.1:0-357 GCF_000499545.2 Eimeria tenella
ATTAGGGTTTAGGGTTTAGGGTTTAGGGTTTAGGGTTTACCTAGCGCCTTCCAAGAGTCGCGGAGTGCGTAGCTGGGGCAGACGTGAGGCTTAGGCTGAAGAAAGCACATTTCAAGACCCAAGGGTTTAGGGTTTAGGGTATAGGGTTTAGGGTTTAGGGTTTAGGGTTTAGGGTTTGCTTCAGGCTGGAGTAATTCGTGAAGTTGCGCCCTTTGATGCGGCTAAGCTGCTTGACGGAAGTGTTGCTGCTGCTGCTACAGCGCAGCAGGGCAGTTTGAGGGCTCCCAGTGCAGCAGCAGCAGCAACGCTTGCTGCTGCTGTTGCTGCTGAGGACGCTGCTGCTGCTGCTGCTGCTGC
>NW_013541948.1:457-584 GCF_000499545.2 Eimeria tenella
CACCAGGTACCAAAAAGCCCCCTAGATAGCTAGCTAGCTAGCTAGACATTTAACTAGCTAGCTAGCTAGCTAGATAGATGACTAACCATCTAACTAACTAACTAGTAGTAGATGGCTAGCTAGCTAA
>NW_013541948.1:684-807 GCF_000499545.2 Eimeria tenella
CTGGCTGGCTGGCTAGCTAGCTAGCCAGCTAGCTAGATGGATAGCTGGCTAGCTAGCTTAAGCACGCTAACTAGCTGCTAGCTAGCTGCCAGCTAGCTAGCTAGCTAGCTAGCTGGCAGCTAG
>NW_013541948.1:907-1486 GCF_000499545.2 Eimeria tenella
AGCAGCAGCAGCAGCAGCAGCAGCATGCCCTCTCTTGCTGCAGCAATTGAGTGCATCCGCTCGGAGCTGCTGCTGCCTCTTTGCTGCCCTTCTCTCCGCACCCCAAACACAATTCGGACGCTGCTGCTCTACGGGCCCCCAGGTCAAACCCTAAACCCTAATACCTAAACCCTAAACCCTAAACCCTAAACCCTAAACCCTAAACGCTATAAGGTACCCCACACTACTGCCTAAGCAACACTGGCTGTAAACCCTAAACCCTCAGTAACGCAGAAGCCTATACCCTAAACCCTATACCCTAAGCAACGCAAAACTCTCAACCCTAAACCCTAAACCCTAAACCCCAAACCCTCAGGGTTTGCGGCCAGGCTGCGGCAAGAGCTCTTTGGTTCGTTGGCTGGTGTCTGCAAGCGGGGGCAGTTTTTTGGATTTGTCTCTTGCTGCTGCTGCTGCTGCTGAGATGTCTGTACACCCCAAGCTGGCAGCAGCAGCAGCAGTGCATAAAGCCTTCGCAGCAGCAAAGCAGCTGCAGCTGCAGCAGCAGCAGCAACAGCCGCAACTGCAGCAGCAGGAAACGCA
>NW_013541949.1:0-681 GCF_000499545.2 Eimeria tenella
GCTGCTGCTGCTGCTGCTGCGGAAGGCGGAGCAGCAGCAGCAGCAGCAGCAGACGGCCTGCTGCAGCGCGAAATAGCCCGCGAGCTGCTGCAGGTGGCTCTTCGCCTCACTACTGAAATGGCCCTGGGGTATCAGGCTCTGGCTGATGCTGCAGTCCAGCAGCGCGAGAGCAGCAGCAGCAGCGACGGCAGCAGCAGCGGCAGCAGCAGCGGCGCGGGCGGCAGCGGCAACGTGCTGGCCAACCTCGACACCAGCAGCAGCAGCAGCAGCAGCAGCAGCAGCAGCAAGATGAAGAAGAGCTTGGGATTCCCGCACTATGCTTCTGTTTTCCGGCGGCTTTTTGCTGCTGTGTCTGCCTTGGGAAACAGAGCAGACACTGCAGTGGAAATAGCCCTGAGCTGCGTTGCTGCTGCTAGCTGCTGCTGCAGCAAACCCTTTCTTTGCATGCTGCTGTCTTACAGCCTGCCGCAGCACTCTGTTTCCGCGCTGCTGGCCACTCTCAAGGGAGACGAAGCAGAAGCTGCTGCTGCTCTTGTTGCTGCTCCTGCTCCAGTTTGCTGCTTCGGGCCCCTCACTGCGCGCTGCGCCTCGCAGCTGACCTTAGCAGCACAAGTGGGCGATTGGCGCTGCTGCTGCAGCTGCAGCTGTAGCCTTTGCTGCTGCAGCTGGTGGGTTTTTTGG
>NW_013541949.1:781-911 GCF_000499545.2 Eimeria tenella
CTTTGCTAGTGCAGCTGCTGCCTTCTTCGTGTGGCCCTGCTGCTGAACGTCGTGTTGAGCCGCCCTGTTGCTGCCCCGCACCTTTTGTTGCTGCTGCTACACTGATGCTGCTGCTGCTGCTGCTGCTGGG
>NW_013541949.1:1078-1203 GCF_000499545.2 Eimeria tenella
GCAGCAGACCCCTATCCTCTGCATGCGCTTTTCGCTTTGCTGCTGCAGCAGCCAGTCCCTATCCCGTGGAAGGTTAGAGAGGTACCTCAGCAGCAGCTGCAGCAGCAGCAGGAGCAGCCGCAACA
>NW_013541949.1:1229-1516 GCF_000499545.2 Eimeria tenella
CAGGCGATCCCTCTGCGTCGAGCCAGAACCTGGTAAGAGGCGCCTCTCCCCTGGAGCCCATGCATGCAGCTGCAGCAAATAAGCGCGGTTTGCTGCTGCTAATTTCTCGCTTTTTGTCCTTTTTGAGTGTCCTTTCGAGGCCCAATCGGCTGCTGCTGCTGCTGCTGTGTTGTGTTCTTTAGATGGGCGCAATAGACGAAGCAGCAGAGCTGTACGCGGACCTGCAGGATCCTGTGGAAAGCAGCAGCAGCAGCAGCGGCAGCAAGGGCGGGGGGGGGGGGGCTGTG
>NW_013541949.1:1616-2033 GCF_000499545.2 Eimeria tenella
CGTCAGAGTCCCTGTGCCTGGGGCCATTTTGGGGCCCCAGGGGCTGCTGCTGCATCCTGTGCCTGTGCTGCCAGCTCACCCGTTTTTGCTGCAGCAGCAGCAGCAAGCTCTCCGCATGCAGCAGCACACCGCGCACACCCTTATGGTGCCCTTGCAGCCGCAGCCCTTGCAGCAGCAGCAGCCTATGCAGCAGCAGCATCAGCCAATGCAACAGCAGCACCAGCCTTTGCAGCAGCAGCAGCCAATGCAGCAGCAGCAGCAGCAGCCCATGCAGCAACAGCCTGTGCAGCAGCAGCAGCCTATGCAGCAACAGCCTATGCAGCAGCAGCAGCCTATGCAGCAACAGCCTATGCAGCAACAGCCAATGCAGCAGCAGCAGCCAATGCAGCAGCAGCAGCCTATGCAGCAGCAGCAGCC
>NW_013541950.1:0-1060 GCF_000499545.2 Eimeria tenella
GACGACGCAGCGGGGAGAGAGGAGCAGCAAAAGAGAAAAAGAAACAATAAAAGTAAACAAATAGAAATAAATAAATAAACAAACAAATAAATAAAAAAATAAATAAAAATAAATAAACAAATAAATAAAAATAAATAAATAAACCTCAAAATGCAAAAGTAAATTAATAATCGTTGCTCAGCCAGCCGTGGCGCAGCCGCTTCGCTGTAAACCCTAAACCCTAAACCCTAAGCCCTAAACCCTAATTAATTAGGGTTTATGGTTTAGGCCCAGCCCTACTTCTGCTGCTCTCCTAGGCTGCCTCTCTTTGTGCAGAGAGCAGCAGCAGCAGCAGCTCCTGCAGCTGGAGCAGTAGCACTTGCTGCTCCTGCAGCAGCAGCAGCAGCAGCAGCCACCACTTTAAACTAACACCAGCAGCAAAAACAATTTGAGTTTTCTTCTTCATATTTTCTTTTTCCTTTTCTCCCAAATTCAATTAAATAAACCCTAAATACCAGGGGCCCCCTGGGGGCCCCCAGGGGGCCCCTGAGGGGCCCTTTGGGGGCCCATAAGGGGCCCCCAGGGGGCTCCTAGAGAGCCTCTGGGGGAGACCCACAGAGCTGCTGCTGTTGCTGCTGCTGTTGCTACTGCTGCTGTTGCTGCTGCTGCTCTAAACGGGCCCTGAGGGGCCCCTAGGGGGCCCTTCTCTGAGAAGTCCACAACAAAGTTCTTTTAATGAGGGTTTAGGGTTTGGGGGCCCCCTGAGGGTTTCGTAGGGCCTGGAGGGCCCCTAATAGCAGCAGCTGCTGCTGCCCTCGCTGCTGCTGCAGCTGGTCCTGCTGCAGCAGTTGCTGCTGCAGCACCCGCCAGGGCCCCCAGTAAAGATACCCTGGGTACAGGGGCCCCTTAAGTACCCTTAGGGGGCCCCCAGGGGGCCCCCAAAATCTCTTTAGGGGGCCCTCAGGGGGACCCCCAGGGGGCCCCAGAAACTCTTTCGGAAATTCCTCAGGGGGCGCCTAGGGGGCCCCCAAAACTTCTTCAGGGGGCCCCTGAGGGGCCCCCGGGGGGGGCCCACGGGGGC
>NW_013541950.1:1095-1535 GCF_000499545.2 Eimeria tenella
AAGTCCTTGAGGGGCCCCCAGGGGGGCCCCCTGGGTTGAAGTGTCTTTTAATTGTCTCTGAACTGCTTCTTGTTTATTGTCTTTTAATTATCTTTTAATTATCCTTTTGATTATCTTTTTATTCTTTTTTAATTATCTTTTTAATTATCCTTTTATTCCTTTTTAATTGTCTTTTAATTGTCTCCTCTTAATTGCCTTTTTGCTGCCACTTTTTCTTCTAGAAGTCTCTTTCTGGCTTCCTAAGTGTCCCTTTCCTAAAGCCCTTGCTGCTGCTGCTGCTGCTGCTGCTGCCGTTTCTGCTGCTGCTGTTTGTGTCTCTTTGCTGCTGCGCGGCTTCGGCTCAGCAGCTACAAAGCAAGCTTGAGGTGTATGTACAATCCAAACACAGAGCAGCAACAAACGCTGCTTTTCCAGCAGCAGCTGCTGTTGCGGCAGCCGCT
>NW_013541950.1:1558-1792 GCF_000499545.2 Eimeria tenella
AAAGGAAAAGGCAAAGAGCTGCTGGGAAGTCAGCCAGGAGCGTCGAGGGCTTAGGGTTTAGGGTTTAGGGTTTGGGGACCAGGATTTGGGGTTTAGGGGTTGCAGCTTGTGCTGCAGTGAGAAAAAATCCAACACTCTTCCCCCCCCAGGACCTGAAGATATGTCCTCTACCCCAAACCCCAAACCCCAAACCCTAAACCCTAAACCCTAAACCCTAAACCCTCACGCGACGAA
>NW_013541950.1:1892-2015 GCF_000499545.2 Eimeria tenella
CTGCCCCCTGTACATTTGCAAAATGGGCAGAAGCAGATTCACGTAGTCACCACCAACTGACATCTGTTAAGTTTGCTGCAGCTGCAGCTGCTGCTGCTGCTGCTGCTGTTGCGGCTGGCGCAG
>NW_013541950.1:2065-2431 GCF_000499545.2 Eimeria tenella
TAGCAGCGCAGTAACAGTAGGAGCTGCTGCAGCTGCTGGAGCTGCTACCAGCCCATCAGCAGCAGCAGCTGCTGCAGCTGCTGCTACTGTGCAGCAGCAGCTTCTACTTATCATGATCCACCGTTACACATATCCATCAGCAGCAGCAGCAGCAGCATGTACCTCCGTTGAAGCAACACCAGTAAATCCTCGCCTTCAGCTGCAGCAGCAGCAGCAGCAACGACAGCACGACGGCGTCCTTCTAGTGCTGCTGCTGCTGCTGCTGCTGCTGCTGCTGCTGCTGCTTCTGCTGCTGCAGGGGCTTCTATACTTAAGCAGCTGCTGCCGCTGTAGCGGCAGCCAGAACACTTGCAGCAGCAGCTGCTT
>NW_013541950.1:2576-3026 GCF_000499545.2 Eimeria tenella
AAGCTCACGCAGCATGAGTAGCTGCGGCATCAGTTGCTGCAGCATCGGAAGCTGCAGCAGCAGCAGCTGCGTTTGCTGCTGCGTGTTGCTGCTGCTGCTGCAGCAGGCTGGCCGTGGCGTCGTGGAGCAGCAGCAGTTGCTGCTTCACTGCGTCTTGCTGTTGCTGGGGCTGCCTCCGCGCAGCTTGCTGCAGCTGCCGGCGCCGCCGCTGCTGCTGCTGCTGCTGCTGCTGCTGCTGCAGGGGGTGGCGTCCTGCAGCAGCTGCTGCATGTCTGCGTTGAGCTGCTGGTCGATTTTTTTTTGGTGCATTTGGGCGAACTGTTCGACGCAGCTGAGGAAGAAGAGCAGCACGAAAGCAGCAACAGCAGCAGAGAGGAGCGAAGAGAGTTTCCAGCCGCTGCTGCTGCTGCTGCTGCTGAAGGGGGAGGCGCCGCGGCTGAGGCGGTCGAG
>NW_013541950.1:3079-3427 GCF_000499545.2 Eimeria tenella
GGGGCGTCTCCGAAGAGCGCGCGGGAGCAGCAGCTGAGGGGCCAGCGAGCAGCAGCAGCAGCAAGGGCCTGCAGCAGCAGCTCGCGGTAGCTGGGGAGAAACAGCAAGACACACGCTGCTGCCTGCAGCGGGGCCTTGACAGCAACTTTGCCCAGCAGCACAGCAGCAAAAAAAGCCCCAAAGGGCATTTTAAACTTCCCACAAACCACCCCACACAAATCAAAAAAGGCATTTGGCCAGCAAGACAAGAGAAAGACGGAGACGGAGCCGTACTTGGCGACGAGCTGCACCATTTGCTGCTGCATGCGCTGCAGCAGCCGCCCCCAGCGCCCCGCCCCCCCCGCCGCT
>NW_013541950.1:3527-3684 GCF_000499545.2 Eimeria tenella
GTTTTTTATTTTTAATTTAATTAAAAATAAAAACATCAGCTTCATTCTAATCTGCAGCAAAATTCATTTGCTGCTGCGGCCCCTCAGAGACTGCTGCTGCTGCTGCAGATTTCCCCGTCCTGCTGCTGCGGAGCTGGCCCTCTACCTGCGCAACAAA
>NW_013541950.1:3784-4401 GCF_000499545.2 Eimeria tenella
GCAGCAGCAGCTCCCAGTCCCCCTCCTGCGACTTTGCTGCAGCGTAGGCAGCAGCGTACGGCGGCAGCTCCCCCAGGGCTGTCCCCAAACCCCACAGCAGGGCGTAGGGGAGACTCTTGAGGAAGACGGGGAGGAAGTGTGGGGTGTGGGGTGTGGGGTCGATCCCGATCCCGGGATCCGATCCCGATCCCGATCCCGATCCCGATCCCGATCCCAGGCACGGGAACGTCTCCCCCGGCTGCAGCACGCCGCCCCACATGTTGGGCCGCGGGTCGAAGTGCAGCCCCTTGCATGCAGCAGCAGAAGCGCAAATGGAGTAAATGTGAGGAAATAAAAATAAAATGCCACTATGCATTCCGCTGCCAAGTCCGATGCTGCTGGCGACTCCGAGCCCGACCCACCAGGCGGCGAGGTGTACGTACACCGCGGCCTCCCGCAGCAGCGGCGTGTGGGGCCCGGGCAGCAGCTGCAGCAGCAGCAGCAGCAGCAGCAGCAGCAAGGCCCACACGCTCGCCCCGTGCAGCGCCACGAACCGCACGCCCCGGTGCAGCGCCGACAGCAGCAGCAGCACGAAGTGACACAGAGTCGACGCCGGAGACCGCAGCAGCCGCAGCTGC
>NW_013541951.1:0-220 GCF_000499545.2 Eimeria tenella
TGCAGCAGCAAAAAACGCAAACATCTTGCTGCTGCTGCTGCTGCTGCTGCGCAGTGGGCATTGCGTAGTCGGCTGATGAGACCCAGCAGCAGCAGCAGCGAAGCGTACCTGAGACACGAAGTATTTGCTGCTCTTCTTATCGTCTTTGGTGTTAATAATGACAAGGGGCTTCGTTTTCTTGGCTGCTGCTGCTGCTGCAGCTGCTGCTGCTGCAGCAGCT
>NW_013541951.1:244-511 GCF_000499545.2 Eimeria tenella
CGGGTTTTCCTGCTGCAGCCTCTCCAGCAGCTGCTGCTGCTGCCGCGCCTCCACCTGCCGCCGCTTCCGCCGCCCCTCTTTTGACTTCACCCGCTTCAGCCGGTGCAGCCGCCGGTGTTCTTGCGACAGCAGAAACCGCAGCCGCGCAGCTTGCTGCTGCTCTTGCTGCAGCAGCAGCAGCAGCAGCACCGGACACCCACGCAGGGGGACTCCGCGTCACGACAGGGTCGGCCAGCAGCAGCAGCAACAGCGGCAGTAGCAACAACA
>NW_013541951.1:634-1293 GCF_000499545.2 Eimeria tenella
TCACTTGTCTTCTTATGGGGTCAGCTGGGGCTAAGGCCTTCTCTTGCAGCAGCTGCTGCTGCTCCGTGTTGCTGCTGCTGATCGCCTGCAGCAGCAGCGCCTCGAAGCCCTGGGGCTGCATGAGCGCTGCTGCTTGCTGTATGCTTCTTGTGGTTGATGTTGCTGCTGCTGCGTCTGTGTAGCCGAAGCGCTGCTGCCGCTGCTGCCGCTGCTGCTGAATCACAGGCACCCACTTGCATGCGTCGCGCTGCGCAAAGTCGAACTGCTGCTGCCGCAGCAGCAGCTGCTGCTTGTGCAGCGGCAGCAGCTCCGGCAGCACCCCCGAGTCTTGCTGCAGCTCTGCGGCTCGTCTTGCTGCTTGAGCTGCTGCCTTTTTGTCTCCTGCTGCTGCTGCATCTGCTGCAGCAGCAGTGGCAGCAGCAGCGCGCCGGGAAGGAGTAGCGAGAGCACCGAGCTGCTGCTGCAGCTCGCCGTGCTGCGTGCTGCCTTCAATGACAGATAAAATCTCATCAAAGCCAAAACCTGAACAGCAGCAGCAGCAACAGCAGCAGCAGCAGCAGCAGCAGAAGCAGTCAGCAGAGCTGCTGAGGCATCACGCAACTGCGGACAAGCAGCAGCAGCAGCAACGCCACCGCCGCAAGGACACAGCAGCAGGTTTG
>NW_013541951.1:1386-2112 GCF_000499545.2 Eimeria tenella
TCCGTGTCTCGAAGCAGCTGCAGCGTTCCCTCTGCTGCTCCATCGCACTTCCTTGCTGCTGCTGCAGCTGCTGGAAGCTCCTCGTGCTGCTGCTTCTTCTGCTCCTGACGCAGAGACTTGACTAGCTCCTCGCACCCCTCCTCTGCTCCCGAGTCTTCGCTGCTGCTGCTGCTGCTGCTGCTGCTGCGGCCGCGGCGGCGGCGCAGCTCAAGAAAGGCCTCGGGAACTTCTTCATCTTCCGAGCTTGTCCTGTCCGCTGCGAGGCGTGCGCCTCTAGAGGGGGTCTTGCGGCCTCTTGCAGTCATCTTGCCTTGCTGCTGCTGCTGGTGCTGCTCGTGTTGCTGTTGTTGCTGCTGCCGCGGCCCCTGAAGCCCGCGTCGCTGCAGCTGCTGCTGGAGCCCGACCAGCAAGCGCTGTGCTGCTTTTGCTGCTGCTGCTTGCTGCGGCTGAGGAGCGCTGCGGGGTGCAGCAGAAGGCCCCAGCAGCCCTGGGCTTTGGGGGCCCCCTGTACTTCTGCTGCTGCTGCGCCTCAAGAGAAGCAAATAACTCCAATTTAGGTCTTTACGTCGCAGTTTTGCTGCTGCAGCTACACCGGGATGTGCAGACAAGCTCCACATACACACTACTGCAAACTGTGGGGCCCCTGTGGGGCCGAGGACTTTCTCTGCATGCAGCAGCAGCAACAACTGATGCCGCTGCAGCAGCAGCAGCTGCTGCTGCTGCCAC
>NW_013541951.1:2131-2285 GCF_000499545.2 Eimeria tenella
GCACATTTCCTAGTCAACAGTTAGCCATTCGTCCCCGATCTGTGTTGATCTGCTGCTGCATGCTGGTGAGCTTGCCCGCCCGAAGGCTGGGGTGTACATACAGCTCAGCAGCCCTTCTGCACCCCTGCAAAGTTTGAAACTGCATTTATTACTC
>NW_013541952.1:0-373 GCF_000499545.2 Eimeria tenella
CTTTAGGGAGCAGCAGCAAGCCCAACAGCAGCAGCAGCAGCGTGATCAGCAGCAGCAGGAGCAGCAGCAGCATAACCTTAAACCCTAAACCCTAAACCCTAAACCCTAAAGTCCTAGTTTGCTGCTTTGTGTTGAAGGTCCCCAACATCGAAAACGCTTTGTTTGGAGGGGCGGAAATGCTCAGGAGGATCCGGCGTGCAGAGGTAAACCCTAAACCCTAAACCCTAAACCCTAATTTGGCGACTCATTCTTCTTGGAAGGGATAGGGTTTAAGGTTCAAATTTTAGGGTTTAGGGCTTAGGGTTTAGGGTTTGCGTTTCAGATGCTTTTAAACAAGAGAAACGTAGCCGCAAGAGAGGTCGTCCACTACACA
>NW_013541952.1:473-604 GCF_000499545.2 Eimeria tenella
CAGCAGCAGGAGCAGCAGCAAACTCTAATTGGGGGCCCCCCTTTGTGGAGGCCCTGGGGGCCCCCCCTTTAGGGTCTCCCCCAATTTTCCCAGAAGCAAGGCAAGAAGGGGCCCCCGGGGGGCCCCCCGGG
>NW_013541952.1:618-760 GCF_000499545.2 Eimeria tenella
TATGCCTCCAGGTCCTTTTCAAGACTGCCGCAGAGCCCAGGAGCTGCTGCAGCGCAGAGGGGGACTCCCGAAGCAGCAGCAGCAGCAGCAGCAGCAGGGGCTGACCCCGCAGCAGCAGCAGCAGCAGCAGCAGCAGCAGCAG
>NW_013541952.1:835-984 GCF_000499545.2 Eimeria tenella
GATTGGACTCGTTTGATGAACCTTTGTGGCAATCTTATTATGAAAATTGGTTAGAAGATGAGGAGCCGGGGGGCCCCCTAGAGAGAGAGGGGGGCCCCCAGTCGCTGCGGCGGCCCTCGGCAGCAGCAGAAGCAGCAGCAGCAGCAGCA
>NW_013541952.1:1162-2123 GCF_000499545.2 Eimeria tenella
CCCTCTGGCGCAGCAAACCCTACTCCCTAGGGGCCCCCCAGTACCCTCGAGGGCCCCCAAACCCTGGGGGCCCCCTCTACAACGACAAAGACATTTTATTTTATTTTATTTTATTTTATTCTAATTTTAATTCAATTTAATTTAATTTAATTTATATTTCCATTCATTGCTGACGTTTGCAAATCAACCAAGTCCAATCGTGCCCTTTTTCTGGGGGCCCCCGGGGGGCCCCACTGGGGGGCCCCCTGGGGGCCCCCACAGGGTTTGGCAAAGGGGGGCCCCCTGGGGGGCCCCTAGGGGGGCAAAGGGGGGCCCCCTGGGGGGCCCCTAGGGGCCCCTTGGGGGGCCCCTGGGGGCCCCCTAGAAATCAAGTTTTAGTTTTTGGTATTGGCTCTGAAGAGCTGGGGAATCAAGATTCATTGTGCCAGCCAGCCAGCTAGCCAGCTAGCTAGCTAGCTAGCTTGCCAGCTAGCTAGCTGCCAAGCTGGCTAGCTAGCTGGCTAGCTAGCCAGTAAGCTGGCCAGCTAGCTAGCTAGCTACCCAGCTCGCTAGCTAACAAGCTGGCCAGCTAACGAGCCAGCTAGCTAGTTAGCTGGTTGGCTGCTTTACATAGAGCTAGCTAGCTAGCTAGCTAGCTGGCTGCCTTACATGTGGCTGGCTAGCTAGCTAGCTGGCTAGCTGGCTAGCTGGCTAGCTGGCTAGCTAGCTGGCTAGCTAGCTAGCTAGCTGCGGGTTGCTTTCTGGTTGGAGACCCTCAGGGGCCCCCAAGGGGCCCCCAAGAGATTTCAGGGGGCCCCTGGACTTAATGCATTTTCTTTGAAGGCTGCTGTGAAACAATTCCGATAGGGTTTAGGGTTTAGGGTTTAGGGTTTATTAGGCGGGAGGGGTAGCTGAGCCACGGGAGCGACAAGAAGCTGCGAGGCTGTGGCTTTGAAGCTGTTAGAGCCGCTGCTGCTGCTGC
>NW_013541952.1:2223-2733 GCF_000499545.2 Eimeria tenella
TGCCACTGCAGCCGCTGCTACTGCTGCTGCTGCTACTGCTGCTGCTGCTGCTGCTGCTCAGGCCTGCAGAAAGGCGAGTCTTCAGTCCCTTTGCTGCCGTCTTCTTCTTCCACTTTTGGAGATAAAGACACAGGGGGGGCCCCCCAGGGTTTGGGGGCCCCCTGGCGTTTGGCGAGGACTTCTAGTGATCTTAGCAGCGACACAGCAGCAGCAGCAGCAGCAGCAGCAGCAGCAGCAGCAGGGTCTCCGGAGGCCTCGAGGGGCCCCCAAGACGCTGCAGAAGGGCCCCTGCTGCTGTCACTGGAGTCGCTGCCAGAGCCCAGCCAGCTGCTGCCGCAGCAGCAGCTGCTGCAGCAGCAGCAGCAGATGCTGCAGGCCCGGCGCCAGAGGGCTGGGGGGCCCCCCGGGGGCCCCCTGGGGTCTTCTTTAGGGGCCACCCCCCGGCACATGGCTTCCTCACCCCCTGACTTGCAGCAGCAGCAGCAGCAGCAGCAGCGGCAGCAGCAGCAG
>NW_013541952.1:2833-3005 GCF_000499545.2 Eimeria tenella
TAGGCAGCCTATGTGGGAGTTCAAGCCCAGGTTTCATAATTTAGGGTTTAGGGTTTAGGGTTTAGGGTTTAGGGATGAGTGCGTCGTGCGCTTCAGGACTGCTTTAGGAAGACAATGCTAGACTTGGTAAGCTGCAGCAGCAGCAGCAGCAAAATCAGCAGCAGCAGGAGGA
>NW_013541952.1:3072-3290 GCF_000499545.2 Eimeria tenella
GCTTCTCTCAGTTCGTCACTTTCTAGGGTCACTTCTGTTTTGAAAAAGGGACATAATGCTGACAGCAGCAGCAGCAACAACCAGCAGCAGCAGCAGCAGCAGCAGGACTGGAGAAGCGGGGGAAGGCGCTCTCAGTGGAGCCCCTCGCACCCGCAGCTGCCGCACCTGCAGCAGCAGCAGCAGCAGCAGCAACAGCACAGGCCCTACAGGTCCCACCC
>NW_013541952.1:3390-3870 GCF_000499545.2 Eimeria tenella
ACACAGGGGCCCCACCCCAAGGGCCCTAGTAAACAATAATAATTATAATAATAATAATAATTAATAACAATACTAATAAATAAACAATAATTGGTAATAATCAAGAATTAATTATATACACTCAGCAGCCACTGCAGCAGCAGCAGCAGCAAACACCAATATAAGCGAAGCAGAAGAGGGCAGCAGCAGCAAAAGAATATAAATACAAATAAACAAATAATAATAATAATCACAGATAAATAAATAATAAATAAATAAATAATAAATAAATAAATAAATAATAATAATAATCACAGACCCATAAAAGCGACAATACCAAAAAGAAAATAATCTTTTTATTATAGCTTTTACTTTTTATTTTATTTACTTTTTATTTACTTCCAAAACATACCAAAGCTACCCAACATCTCAGAGCCCCCTGGGGGCCCCCTGGGGGCCCCCGGGGGGCCCCCTGGGGGCCCCCGGGGGGCCCCCTGGGGG